>NW_006792683.1:1167419-1192217 GCF_000442215.2 Lipotes vexillifer
ACCCATGAAATCATGTAAGAGATGGAAAAGAGTTAGGAGAAGCCTGCCTGAAGATCCAGCTTTAGATATAGCCTGCCAACCCCCTACCACTGCCTTTCCCCACATTCAGTCCAGATCTTTCCCTCCATACTCATCTTACACTCTAACCGTGATCTATGTCTCATAGAGGAGCCCTCATTTGGTTCTGACCAAATTCTCCCATATTTAGAATGTTTTTCACTAATATTCACTAAAACTGGTAATCAAAAATAATAGCTATAACTTATTAGGTCCTTACTTATATGCATTATCTCATTTTATAACCCTATGTGTACTATTATTATCCTATTTTCCAGTTGAGGAAATTGGGTCTTGAGAGATTAAACAAATTGTCCAAGTCAGACCACAAGCTGGGGCCTGATTCAATGGATGTCAACACCCGTGCATTTAACTTCCATGTGCTGGGCCTCTGGTCATCCCAAGTCCGTACTCCTCACTCACAGCACTGCTTGCTTATTGCCATTGTTCTCTGAGAGGCAGGTCAAAGCTCTGAAGAGATTTTATCTTTTGGGGAAGACTCTTCTCTTACTAGCATCTTCAGGGGGACTCTTTTGGTCTGATTACCTAATCTCAATCTCAATTTGAAGCTCTTCCTTTGACTTCCATGATGCATTTTAATGGAATCTTGGCTTTCCTTCCCCTCTGACTTTTTTTTGCCTAGATTATCTTCCTTCTCCTTTTTGCTATCTGTAGGCATCCCCCTAGGTTTATCCTTAGCTCCCTTTCTCTGGTCACTACATTTTATTGCTTCCAGATGAAACTTACATAAGCACTGAAGACAGGTCATTTCACATCTGATCTTCTAATATAAGTTTGCTATCTTTTTTGAGAATATTCAATTCTGCTATAAAAACCTCAAAACAAACAAGATGGATGAAATGCACAAGAAGTGTTGTATAGAGAGTAAGTTGGTAGCTTATGACATGCAGGGAAAACTCGTGGCCTATGCTTCATATGGGTAAGGAGTAAACAAGTAGTTTGTGAGACATAGGCAGAATGCATACAAAGTCAGTAACCTGTAACACATACTAACCATGGAGTTAAAGGAATTTATAATGGGACAAATGTTACTAATAGACAAAAAAGGATGAGTAAGCCGAGTTATAATCCTGCCCCACCCATAGCTCCAGCAGAAGTACTGATATTCCTTTGAAAGGTTTTAGCATTTTATTTGAACCTCATGCTTGCTACCTTTCCTGCCATGTACACATCCTATTTCCACATCTAATCTGAAGGGTCCCAGAAGGCAGGTCCACTGACATATGCATCCTTTAATATGGGGAGCATTTGGCGTCCAGAGCTGCGGCCTAATACAGTTGAATAGATGATAGTATAACCTGGACACCTCAGCTAAAATTTAACTCCTCTTTTATTGTCATTTTCATAAAACTGTCCATCTGTGAAATAATTGATAGTTTTTAAATGATCATTTTATCAAGAGTTAATGTTTGCCAGTTTTCTCAGTAGTTAAATATGTGTATCACCCAGGTAGAGTTTCTTTTCCTTTTACTGAAAATAAACAAGTAAATAAATAAAAATAATTTACACACACATATGCTGATGCATTATACATATACCTTATTTTGGATGTAATAATAATACATAACACAGAGGCAGTACAGTATAGCAGGAAAAAGCATTGACTCTGGAGTTCAGTGCCGGGTTTTGAGACCTGGATTTGTAACTTCCTATGTCTGCAACCTCGAGTAAGCTTATTTTTTACCTACCTTCCCCAGTGTCCTCAATCTACTAATGCTGGGAAAATAGAAATGGTACCTAGTGCATAAGGCTATTGTAAGGAATAAATGAGCTAAAGCAGGCAAAAATTGCTTAGAATAGTGTCTGGCAAGTGGTAAGCTGTCAATACATCATAGCTCTTATTATAAGAGCTACAAAGCCATTTTAAACAGACTTCTTTCTCTATATTCTGTGTGAATAACCTTCCAGCCAGAGCTATTTGCCTTTCAAAACCAGATTCCAGTGTCACATCCTCCCTAGATAAGTGAATACATGCACACTATTATCAAGGCCAAGAAAAGCTGAAAATAATGCTGATGGTCATTAACTCTAAATAATACTCCCTTTATGTTTGTTTTTTCCTGTTGAGTTTATGAACCATTTCACATTCACCACATCACTGGATTTTCACAACACCTCTGTAGCAAAAGCTGCCAGCTATTATTTCTCATTTTTGAAAAATAAGAAACTAAAGCACAAAGGGGTTAAAATGGCTTGCCTTTGGTTACCTGGAGGATGACCATGAACTCAGGGCATTGTAACTCCTGACCATGGACCTTCTTTCTGCCCAACGCTGGTAGAGTGGGTGGGTTCTACTGACAGATCTTAAGAAGTGGAATAGCTTCAAGCCTACAATCCCTGTCCCCCACACTCTTTTTCTTTTCTTTCTAGAAGAAAATGAAATACCTTATTGTTTATTTTACTCAAGAATTTTGCTACTAGGGTCCTCCTTCCTTCAAAATGATCTTCAAGTTCTGAGAAAATGGAAAGTAGAACCTCCTCACAAAAACTGGTGTTTCCCTCATTCACATCATGCTGCTTTTAAGCCTAGTGGCTGCGTAACAGGAATTCGAGCAGCACTGACTCAGAGATGCATTGTCTGGGTTTAGTTCCTCTTTGCCACTTACCAGGTTCATGACCTTAAGAAAGTTACTTAACTTCCCTATGGCTCAGTTGCCCCATCTGTAAAATAGGGACAATGTGTTACCTACCTCATAGGGTTCTTGTGATGATTGTAAGAAATAATATGTGTAAGGTACTCAAAAGAGCACCTGACAAAATAGATGTGTGCTCCTGTTACTATTATGTGTGAGAAAATAGTCTTTAATTCTTTCTCCTTTGGCTGGTATTGCTCCAGCTATCTAATGCAAGAGCTGTCAATGTGTGAACCAAAACAACCAGACCCCACAATGCTCAAATTCTAAATCAGTGCACTGCATTGCACCTCTCACCTCAGATCTTTGACTCCCCCAGAGCTGCTCTCCCTCACATACCTTGAATTAAAATATCCATGATCTCATATTGCCCCAAAACCTATCTCAACAACTCTATTTCCTAACTTTTACCCTCATCACTATGATCACCTTCCAGTTTCACCTGAGGAATATGTTGCTCTAGCAACACTCACCACCCACAGACAACAGTCAAATTTCATTTCTCAGATGCAACTATTAGAAAATAAATGGTCCATGTAACAGTCTTTGTGTTTGTTTCCCTGTTCATTTGTGAAATCTCCTACCTGTTTGAGGCATTAATAAATGTAATAAAATACCCTTTTAAACATTTGAGCAATAATTTGTTAATTCAACCAAAACACTATTCAGGTTCTCAATGTTCTAAAAGTAGCTTTCTCTCAACATAAAGTAAAACAAAACAAAGCAAACAAACAAAAAAAGCACAGTCATAAGCTACTTCAGTCCTAGATTTTGTTTAGTCAAACTGCTTCTTATTTTGTGATAGGAACATGAAATGAATTGTAACATATTATTTGCTGAAAAGAATTCTGCCTCTTTTATTTTTACACCAGGGCAAAAATGATTATTTAACTGTTTCAGAAACAAGAAGAGGATGGAGAATTTCTACCTCTCTTCAATAGCCTCCCCACCAAATCCATTCTTATTCCCCCAATCTAAGACAAAGTAATAACACATGATACCAGCAGTGTACCAGCAGTGGCCAACACCACACATTTCTAAGATACTTTTCCAGGTGCATAGTCAGACAAAACCCAGTCCAGGCCCCAACACTGGACTGTCACGTGTCAGTAGCAACCTTGTTCAAATCCTTTCCCACTCTCCAGCCTTCTCAGGGTGATTCCTTAGTAAATGATGATTGCAGTTGAGTCTGTCCAACTGTGGAGGCCTGGGAATGGAGGTAAGGAGGAAGCACTGCACTATCAATGCCATCTCTCCATCCTGATAGAGCAGACGATGAATAAGCAGAACCCCACCCCCGCCCTTCCCTTTATGCTCCCATTTCTCCCTATCTCACCACCTCCTCCAATTCTCCTCTCCTATCTCTGATAATGTGCCAAACTGATGATTATTAGTCATAACCAAAACAGCATTTGACAAGAATATATATAGATATAATATCACCCGAAATTTAAGAAACGAGTAAAGCTAAGAAAGATTTAGGACAATGCTCTTATAAGAACTTTTTAGAATAAAACTCTTAGGAATTTTGATCACGTGCCATGAAAAATCAGTGTATAGGGACTTCCCTAGTGGTGCAATGGTTAAGAATCCACCTGCTGGAGAGGCTGTTTCAAGATGGCAGAGTAAAAGGATGTGCACTCACTCCCTCTTGTGAGAGCACCACAATCACAACTAACTGCTGAACAGTCATCAACAGGAACACACTGGAACTCAGCAAAAAGTATACCCCACATCCAAAGACAAAGGAGAGGCCACAATGAGATGGTAGGAGGGGCACAATCACAATAAACTCATCCCATAACTGCTGGGTGGGCAACTCACAAACTGGAGAACAATTATACCACAGAAGTCCACCCCCTGGAGTGAAGTTTCTGAGCCCCACGTCAGGATTCCCAACCTGGGGGTCTGGCAACGGGAGGAGGAATTCCCGAGAATCAGACTTTGAAGACTAGCAGGATTTGATTGCAGGACTTCGACAGGACTGGGGGAAACAGAGACTCCACTTTTGGAGGGCACACACAAAGTAGTGTGCACACCAGGACCCAGGGGGAAGGAGCAGTGACCCCATTGGAGACTGAACCAGACCTACCTGCTAGTGTCGGAGGATCTCCTGCAGAGGCAGGGGGTGACTGTGGCTCAACGTGGGGAAAAGGACACTGGCGGCACAAGTTCTGGGAAGTATTCATTGGTGTGAGCCCTCCCGGAGTCTGCCATTAGCCCCACGAAGGAGCCAGTAAGCTCCAGTGCTGGGTGGACTCAGGCCAAACAACCAACAGGGAGGGAACTCAGCCCCACCCATCAGCAGACGAGCGGATTAAAGTTTTACTGATCTCTGCCCACTAGAGCAACACCCAGCTCTACCCACCACCACTCCCTCCCATCAAGAAGCTTGCACAAGCCTCTTAGATAGCCTCATCCACCAGATGGCAGACAGCAGAAGCAAGAACTACAATCTTTCAGCATGCAGAACAAAAACCACAATCACAAAAAGATAGATAAATGAAAAGGCAGAGGACTATGTTCCAGATGAAGGAACAACATAAAACCCCAGAGAAACAACTAAATGAAGTGCAGATAGGCAACCTTCCAGAAAAAGAATTCAGAATAATCATAGTGAAGATGATCCAGGATCTCGGAAAAAGAATGGAGGCAAAGATCGAGAAGATGCAAAAAATGTTTAACAAAGACCTAGAAGAATTACAGAACAAACAGAGATGAACAGGACAATAACTGAAATGAAAAAAACACTAGAAGGAATCAGTAGCAGAATAACTGAGGCAGAAGAATGGATAAGTGATCTGGAAGACAGAATGGTGGAAATCACTGCTGCAGAACAAAGAAAAAAGAATGAAAGGGAATGAAGACAGACTAAGAGACCTCTGGTGGGACAACATTAAACACACCAATATTTGCATTATAGGGGTCTCAGAAGAAGAAGAGAGAGACGAAGGACCTGAGAATATATTTGAAGAGATTATAGTCAAAAATTTCCCTAACATGGGAAAAGAAATAGCCACTCAAGTCCAGGAAGCACCGAGAGTCCCAGGCAGGATAAACCCAAGGAGAAACATGCCAAGACACATAGTAACCAAATTGACAAGCATTAGAGACAAAGAAAAATTATCAAAAGCACCAAGGGAAAAATGACACATAACATACAAGGGAACTCTCATAAGGTTAACAGCTGATTTCTCAGCAGAAACTCTGCAAGCCGGAAGAGAGTGTCATGATATATTTAAAGTGATGAAATGGAAGAACCTAAAACCAGGAATACTCTACACAGCAAGGATCTCATTCAGATTCCATGGAGAAATCAAAAGCTCTACAAACAAGCAAAAGCTAAGAGAATTCAGCATGACCAACCCAGCTCTACAACAAATACTAAAGGAACTTCCCTAAGTGGGAAACACAAGTGAAGAAAAGGAACTACAAAAACAAACCCAAAACAATTAAGAAAATGATAATAGGAACAGATGTGAATGGACTGAACACTCCAAGCAGAAGACACAGACTGGCTGAATGGATACAAAAACAAGACCCATATATATGCTGTCTACAAAAGAACCACTTCAGACGTAGGGACACATACAGTCTGAAAGTGAGGGGATAGAAAAAGATATTCCATGCAAATGGAAATCAAAAGAAAGCTGGAGTAGCAATACTCATATCAGATAAAATAGACTTTAAAATAAAGAATGTTACAAGAGACAAGGAAGGACACTACATAATGATCAAGGGATCAGTCCAAGAAGAAGATATAACAATTGTAAATATATATGCACCCAACATAGGAGGAGCACCTCAATACATAAGGCAAATGCTAACAGCTATAAAAGAGGAAGTTGAAAGTAACACAATAACAGTGAGGCACTTTACACCTCACTTACACCAATAGACAGATCATCCAGACAGAAGTAAGGAAACTCAAGCTTTAAATGACACAGTAGACCAGATAGATTTAATTGATATTTATAGGACATTCCATCCAAAAACAGAAGATCACACTTTCTTCTCAGGTGTACATGGAACATTCTCCAGGATAGATCACATCTTGAGTCATAAATCAAACCTTAGTAATTTAAAAAATATTGAAATTGTATCAAGCATCTTTTCCAACCACAATGCTATGAGATAAGAAATAAATTACAGGGAAAAAAATGTAAAAAACACAGACAGATGGAGGCTAAACAATATACTACTAAATAACCAAGAGATCACTGAAGAAATCAAAGAGGAAATCAAAAAGAACCTAGAGACAAATGAGAACGAAAACAAGACAATCCAAAACCTATGGGATGCAGCAAAAGCAGTTCTAAGAGGGAAGTTTGTAGCAATACAATCCTACCTTAAGGAACAAGAAAAATCTCAAATGAACAATCTAACATTACACCTAAAGGAACTAGAAGAAAAAGAACAAACAAACCCAAAGTTAGCAGAAGGAAAGAAATCATAAAGAGCAGAGCAGAAATAAATGAAATAAAGACAAAGAGAACAATAGCAAAGATCAATGAAAGTAAAAGCTGGTTCTTCAAGAAGATAAACAAAGTTCTTCAAATTGATAGACCTTTAGTCAGACTCATCAAGAAAAAGAGGGAGTGGACTCAAATCAATAAAATTAGATAAGAAAAAGGAGAAGTTACAATAGACACCACAAAAATACAAAGCATCCTAAGAGACTACTACAAGCAACTCTGTGCCAAAAAAATGGACAACCTGGAAGAAATGGACAAATTCTTAGAAAGGTATAACCTTCCAAGACTGAACCAGGAAGAAATAGAAAACATGAACAGACCAATCACAAGTAATGAAATTGAAACTGTGATTAAAAATCTTCCAACAGGGGCTTCTCTGGTGGCACAGTGGTTGAGAGTCCGCCTGCCGATGCAAGGGACACGGGTTCGTGCCCCAGTACGGGAAAATCCCACATGCCGCAGAGTGGCCAAGCCTGTGAGCCATGGCTGCTGATCCTGTGCATCTGGAGCCTGTGCTCCACAACAGGAGAGGCCACAACAGTCAGACGCCTGCGTACCGCAAAAAAAAAAAAAAAAAAAAATCTTCCAACAAACAAAAGTCCAGGAACAGATGTCTTCACAGGTGAATTCTATCAAACATTTAGAGAAGAGCTAACACCCATCCTTCTCAAACTCTTCCAAAAAATTGCAGAGGAAGGAACACTCCCAAACTCATTCTGCGAGGCCACCATCACCCTGGTACCAAAATAAGACAAAGATACTACAAAAAAAGAAAATTACAGACCAATATCACTGATGAACATAGATGCAAAAATCCTCCACAAAATCCTAGCAAACAGATTCCAACAACACATTAAGAAAATCATATACCATGATCAAGTGGGATTTATCCCAGGGATGCAAGGATTCTTCAACATATGCAAATCAATCAATCTGATACACCATATTAACAAACTGAAGAATAAAAACCATATGATCATCTCAACAGATGAAGAAAAAATTTTGACAGAATTCAACACCAATTTATGATAAAAATTCTCCAGAAAGTGGGCATAGAGGGAACCCACCTCAACATAATAAAGGCAATATATGACAAACCCCCAGCAAACATCATTCTCAATGGTGAAAAAGTGAAACCATTTCCTCTAAGATCAGGAACAAGACAAGGATGTCTACTCTCACCACTATTATTCACATAGTTTTGGAATTCCTAGCTATGGCAATAAGAGAAGAAAAAGAGATGAGAGGAATGTGAATTGGAAAGGAAGTAAAACTGTCACTGTTTGCAGATGATATGATACATAGAAAATCCTAAAGATGCCAACAGAAAACTACTAGAGCTAATCAATGAATCTGGTAAAGTTGCAGGATACAAAATTAATGCACAGAAATCTCTTGCATTCCTATACACTAATGATGAAAAATCTGAAAGAGATATTAAGGAAACCCTCCCCTTTACCATTGCAACAAAAAGAATAAAATACCTAGTAATAAGCCTACATAAGGAGACAAAAGACCTGTGTGCAGAAAAGTATAAGACACTGATGAAAGAAATCAAAGATGACACAAACAGTTGGAGAGATATACCATGTTCTTGGAAGAATCAATATTGTGAAAATGAATGTACTACCCAAAGCAATCTACAGATTCAGTGCAGTCCATATCAAATTACCAATGGCAATTTTTACAGAACTAGAACAAAAAATCTTAAAATTTGTATCGAGACACAAAAGATCCTGAATATCCAAAGCAATCTTGAGGGAAAAAAATGGAGTTGGAGGAATCAGATTCCCTGACTTCAGAATACACTACAAAGCTACAGTAATCAAGAAAATATGATACTAGCACAAAAACAGAAATATAGATCAATGGAACAGGATAGAAATTCCAGAGATAAACCCATGCACCTATGGTCACCTAATCTATGACAAAGGAGGCAAGGATATACAATGGAGAAAAGACAGTCTCTTCAATAAGTGGTGCTGGGAAAACTGGATAGCTACATGTAAAAGAATGAAATTAGAACATTCCCTAACACCATACACAAAAATAAACTCAAAATGGATTAAAGACCTAAATGTAAGACCAGACACTATAAAACTCTTAGAGGAAAACAGAAAGAACACTCTATGACATAAATCACAGCAAGATCCTTTTGGACCCACCTCCTAGAGAAATGGAAATAAAAACAAAAATTAAAAAATGGGACCAAATGAAACTTAAAAGCTTTTGCACAGCAAAGGAAACTGTAAACAACATGAAAAGACAACCCTCAAAATGGGAGAAAATATTTGCAAACGAATCAACAGACAAAGGATTAATCTCCAAAATATGTAAAAGCCCATGCAGCTCAATATGAAAAAAACAAACAACCCAATCAAAAAGTGGGCAGAAGACCTAAGTAGACATTTCTCCAAAAAACGCATACCAATGGCCAAAAGGCACATGAAAAGCTGCTCAACATCACTAATTATTAGAGAAATGCAAAAGAAACCTCACAGCAGTCAGAAGGGCCATCATCAAAAAATCTAAAAGCAATAAAATGCTGGAGAGGGTGTGGAGAAAAGGGAACCCTCTTGCACTGTTGGTGGGAATGTAAATTGATAACAGCCACTATGGAGAACAGCATGGAGGTTACTTAAAAAACTAAAAATAGAATTACCATATGACCCAGCAGTCCCACTACTGGGCATATACCCAGAGAAAACCATAATTCAAAAAGACACATGTACCCCAATGTTCATTGCAGCACTGTTTACAATAGCCAGGTCATGGAAGCAACCTAAATGTCCATCAACAGAGGAATGGCTAAAGAAGATGTGGTACCTATATACAGTGGAATATTACTCAGCCATGAAAAGCATCGAAATTTGGTCATTTGTAGAGACGTGGATGGACCTAGAGACTGTCATACAGAGTGAAGTAAGTCAGAAGGAGAAAAACAAATATCATATATTAACACATCTATGTGGAATCTAGAAAAATGGTACATGTGAGCCAGTTTGCAAGGCAGAAATAGAGACACAGATGTAGAGACAAACGTATGGACACCAAGGGGGGAAAGCGGGGGTGGGAGTGGTGGGTGGGATGAACTGGGAGATTGGGATTGACATATATACACTGATATGTATTCAATAGACACCTAGTAAGAACTTGCTGTATAGCACAGGGAACTCCACTGTACAGTAGAAACTAACATAACATTGTAAAACAACTATACCCCAATAAAACAAAAACAAATTCATATGCAGAAATACAATATAAATATTTTTATAAATGTGTGTATGTAAATATGCACAAATATTATGCATCAGAATGTTTGTTTTGAGAACAATAGAAAAATAGTTTGTTGAAGTGTTATAAAACCTATTTTTTAATAGCCAACCGTGGAAAGGTAGTGTCAGCACTCTTTAAAAGTCTAAAAATATTGCTACTGCTATTAAATAAACACTTTAAAAAATTTTAAAAAAGTATCCACCTGCTTATGCAGGGGACACGGGTTCGATTCCTGGTCAGGGAAGATCCCACATGCCATGGAGCAACTAAGCCCATGCATCACAACTACTGAGCCTGCGCTCTAGAGCCCTCAAGCCACAACTACTGAAGCCCGCATGCCTATAAAACTCTTAGAGGAAAACAGAAAGAACACTCTATGACATAAATCACAGCAAGATCCTTTTGGACCCACCTCCTAGAGAAATGGAAATAAAAACAAAAATTAAAAAATGGGACCAAATGAAACTTAAAAGCTTTTGCACAGCAAAGGAAACTGTAAACAACATGAAAAGACAACCCTCAAAATGGGAGAAAATATTTGCAAACGAATCAACAGACAAAGGATTAATCTCCAAAATATGTAAAAGCCCATGCAGCTCAATATGAAAAAAACAAACAACCCAATCAAAAAGTGGGCAGAAGACCTAAGTAGACATTTCTCCAAAAAACGCATACCAATGGCCAAAAGGCACATGAAAAGCTGCTCAACATCACTAATTATTAGAGAAATGCAAAAGAAACCTCACAGCAGTCAGAAGGGCCATCATCAAAAAATCTAAAAGCAATAAAATGCTGGAGAGGGTGTGGAGAAAAGGGAACCCTCTTGCACTGTTGGTGGGAATGTAAATTGATAACAGCCACTATGGAGAACAGCATGGAGGTTACTTAAAAAACTAAAAATAGAATTACCATATGACCCAGCAGTCCCACTACTGGGCATATACCCAGAGAAAACCATAATTCAAAAAGACACATGTACCCCAATGTTCATTGCAGCACTGTTTACAATAGCCAGGTCATGGAAGCAACCTAAATGTCCATCAACAGAGGAATGGCTAAAGAAGATGTGGTACCTATATACAGTGGAATATTACTCAGCCATGAAAAGCATCGAAATTTGGTCATTTGTAGAGACGTGGATGGACCTAGAGACTGTCATACAGAGTGAAGTAAGTCAGAAGGAGAAAAACAAATATCATATATTAACACATCTATGTGGAATCTAGAAAAATGGTACATGTGAGCCAGTTTGCAAGGCAGAAATAGAGACACAGATGTAGAGACAAACGTATGGACACCAAGGGGGGAAAGCGGGGGTGGGAGTGGTGGGTGGGATGAACTGGGAGATTGGGATTGACATATATACACTGATATGTATTCAATAGACACCTAGTAAGAACTTGCTGTATAGCACAGGGAACTCCACTGTACAGTAGAAACTAACATAACATTGTAAAACAACTATACCCCAATAAAACAAAAACAAATTCATATGCAGAAATACAATATAAATATTTTTATAAATGTGTGTATGTAAATATGCACAAATATTATGCATCAGAATGTTTGTTTTGAGAACAATAGAAAAATAGTTTGTTGAAGTGTTATAAAACCTATTTTTTAATAGCCAACCGTGGAAAGGTAGTGTCAGCACTCTTTAAAAGTCTAAAAATATTGCTACTGCTATTAAATAAACACTTTAAAAAATTTTAAAAAAGTATCCACCTGCTTATGCAGGGGACACGGGTTCGATTCCTGGTCAGGGAAGATCCCACATGCCATGGAGCAACTAAGCCCATGCATCACAACTACTGAGCCTGCGCTCTAGAGCCCTCAAGCCACAACTACTGAAGCCCGCATGCCCTAGAGCCCGCATGCCACAACTACTGAGCCTGCACACCACAGCTACTGAAGCCTACAGGCCTAGAGCCTGTGCTCCGCAACAAGAGAAGCCACTATAATGAGAAGCCTGTGCACTGCAACAAAGGGTAGCCCCCGCTCACTGCAACTAGAGAAAGCCCACATGCAGCAGCAAAGACCCAATGCAACCAAAAATAAATAAAAATTATTTTTAAAAAATCAGTGTATATAAATATAATAGGTGGGTTTTATTTCTCTAAACCACCAGGCCCCTTTGGTATTTTAACTTTACTGGGAAAACTCAGTTGAGTCCCTTAAAACAATAAAAACTCATTAATATATGTGGACAAAGGAGACAAGGACAACTTGCAGGAGCATATAAACTAGTTGAAGACATTTGAAAAATCTGGCCTTATGGGATTATAAATATAGTATAAATAATAAATGTGCTGATTTAGTCTGATTCTGTGTTAAGAGATGCACTCTGAATTTCAAAGGCAGATGCATTTTTTTTTTTTAATTCAGAGAAAATGACTTGGGGATTCTTCCCAAAATTCTAAATATCAGACACGTCTTTCCTGCCATACTGACATTTTCTATTAAAAGTGAGTAAGTATTACTGCCAAAAATTGATAAAGTAATTCCTTTTGAAGAAGCAGTGTAGGTAGGTGGTAGAGAGATTATGGGTATGTATCAGGAAAACGGACATCACAATAGACAGCATAGGGCCGAGGTACAGCAACTGCATGGAGTGAGATGATTCCCTTTTGTGGAAAGTCTAGCTTTCCAGTAGTGGAGGTTAGTGGGCGGTTCCACTATAATTGGGAAAGAACAGAAAGATTTCTCTTATTGAAAGTTGTTTCAAGGGAATTTTTTAAATACTAGATGAATATAATTTTCAACCTGTAATAACTATTTTTTTTATTGTATCTAAGGCATTATATCCTTTGGTAATTATAATTTTAAGCAAGTTAAACAGCAGTTAAAAGAGATAAGGGAGGGCTTCCCTGGTGGCACAGTGGTTGAGAGTCCGTCTGCCGATGCAGGGGACGTGGGTTCGTGCCCCAGTCCGGGAAGATCCCACATGCCACGGAGTGGCTGGGCCTGTGAGCTATGGCCGCTGAGCCTGTGTGTCCAGAGCCTGTGCTCCGCAACGGGAGAGGCCACAGCAGGGAGAGGCCCACGTACTGCAAAAAAAAAAAAAAAGAGAGATAAGGGAGGGAGTTCCCTGGTGGCCTAGTGGTTAGGATTCTGGGCTTTCACTGCCATGGCCCGGGTTCAGCCCCCAGTCGGGGAACTGAGATTCCGCAAGCCACACAGTGTGGCCAAAAAAAAAAGGAAAAAAGAAACTGAGATACGATTTAAACATGATGCAAAGAAAAATATTTCCTCCTCATATTCAGGTTGGGAAGAAACTGAAGCAATTACCTGAAAGAGGTTGTATATCTACAAATCAAAGGGAATTTCCTAAGGGTGAAATTCAAGCTAAACCCAATTTTAGCTGAAGAGTATCTTGATTGTTATCCTAATGAGTCTCAGGTGGAGATAGTTGTTGCCAAATTCAGTAGTTCCTAGTATTTGGCTTTCTTTGTTTAAGACTTCAGAATATTTGAAATTAATAAAAGGTATTTTAGTACAGTATACCCCTGATGACTATTCAAGATAGAGTGTGGAAATTTATCATAAAGCTTTGCAGCCTTGGAATTAAGCCCTCAGAGTATGTTAGTGGAAAGAAGAAAAAAAGCAATTTTCTCTCTCTCGCCATGTCAATGGAGGATATGTTTTCCAGACTCTTCTTGTGTCCAGTACTAATAAGAGGGACCTCCACTTGAATTCCTTTGAGAGCATACACAGTTTAAATCTGGGCTTATGTTTAAGTTGTCTGCTTTATACTTAGAGAACTAAAAGACTTACACCTTGAGGCTAGCTTTCGTCCAATTGCTTTGAAAGGAGAGCACGTTAGTGCATTGAACTCTGTGAGCAGTGTCTGATGTAATGAATGGATGATTTAACATGGGATTAACGCTCTTCTCACAAAAATACCTACAGTGTGTAGAGACCAAGGTCTCAAAACAAAGGCAGCTAGCCTCCACAGGCAACCAGACATTCTGATTGGTCAAATAAAGCCAGTGTTTATTATTTTAATTACGAAAAGGCAAATCACAGTTCTGACCAGCCTCTAGCAATAAAACAGGACCCATGGGCTTCCTTTATTAGCTGTTGATATTAATCAGACAAGCTGCTTATTGCTATTCCAGTTGCTCTGGAGGGTACAGATTCAGTCCAAAGTATTAAAGACTTCCAAGAAATGCAGTTGGGAAACCAGGACTATCACACAGGAAACAACAGCAAATAATATGAGGCGGTATGTTCATACAGCAAAGGCTTCTGGTTCTGTTAGAGAGAAATAAGAAGCCACGTAGAACTTTTAAAATTGAGAGCAGGAGTGGGGAGAGGAAGGTGACCTAAGTGGACCTGTGCTTTGCGATAACCCTGGAGGGAGTGTGGACGGCAGAGGGTAACAGGAGTGGAGACCAGGAGCCTGGTTTGGAGGCTGTTATAAGAGTCTAGGTGATGTAAAGCAGAGGTAGTGGGAACAGAAAGAGCACAAAGGATGCATTCAAGAGACATGTCTAAGGTGGAAAGAGTAACCAGTTCATGGAAGACAGGAAGAGGAAGGTTCAAGGATATCTGTGGTTTCTCCTTTGGAGAACGATGTTAACCTGAAATAGGTAGCTTTGGGAATTTTGGCATGAAACGATGATAACTTCGGTCCCAAAACAGGATGCTTTTGATGTTAGAAAACTCAGGTAAATATCGTGACTGTAGGTCAGACTTCTGATAGAACTCAGGGCTCCATTGACTACAGGTGATATACATATAAAATGGAAGTTGGTGCCGCCTACAGTGTTCTCACCACTCAACACCCCTGAAAAGGGAGCTCTAACATTCACACAGACTTGATGCTAAGCTACCATTCTCATTCACTCCTCCAGTAGGATTTGATCCTATTTCTACGTTCACTACACCTGCTCACCCTTGAACCTCAGTTTAAATGATGCATCCTCACCCTTCCAGGACCAGCAAGTCAAGCATATGTTCTCTGAAATCCTCTTTTATAGCTCGCTGTTACTTTTCTTCATAGCACTTATCACACTTTGTAACTGTCCATCTGTTAATTTACTTATTGTCTTTCATGAGATCATAAATTCCTTCAAAACAAAGGCATGTTTCTATTTTATTCATCACTGTATTTCCAGTATGGGGCTCAGTGCCAAGGATGTGGCAAGTGCTCAATAATATACATTGAATGAATGAATGAATTCTCCATTTCAGTTCCATTGCCTTTGATGCTTTGGGTACCTCATGGATGCTGTCTCCATGAGCAGAAATTTGACAGTCAGTTGTATGTGATTGGAGAGGACGTTAAAGATAAAAGCGTGATGGAAAAATATAAGTGGGTTTAATGTCTCACCAGATATAGGAGACGAAGAAGGGAGATGTCAGTGACTCAAACCTGGGTGACTGGAAGCTTTCTCTCTCTCGTCTCATGCTCTCGGGGAATGCTACATTACAGGCCAGAAAAAAAGTGCTTCATTTTGGCAGTTGAGTTGTACTCAAATTCAGATTACAAAGTGCTGAATTGTATGATAATTCTATTTTTGATTTTTTGAAGAACCGCCATACTGTTTTCCATAGCAGCAGCACCATTTTATATTACCACCCACAGTCTACAACTGTGTGAATATGCTTAAGATTACTGAACTGTGTGCTTAAAGATAGCTAGGATGGTACATTTTATGACATGTTTTTTACCAAATTTTTAAACAATGTGAGGTGTTCATTGGGTGCCTGCTGGCTGCCGCTAAGCACGTTGGCAGCATCTCAGCTGACAGATTCCTTGGATGATACTGGACCCTGTAAACCCAAGTGTTTCAGTGGAGAGCCTGGGAGGAGAAGATGGAGTGTTAGATGATAAACCCATTCTAACCTTATCGCTACCCTGAGTTTTCATCCAGATGGATTAAGTATTCTCATTGTTCATAAAAGCCTGGATATCGGTTTTATACTGACTATACTACTATTTCATATAGTAGTGTGAAAAAAAATTAGGAAATTTAATATATTTTATTTGGCCTTCTTTCTAGCATTTACTATTTTGTTTTCATTAAGCCACCCCAAGCTGAACTTAAGATGATTTCATTTTCCTTCATCATTTGATCTCCCCTTAAAGCCTTCTATGCTCTAATTATTAATATTGATGGGATGTCAGTAACTCAAAATACCCAAAGGATATTGGCCTCTAACACCTCTCTCATATTTCTGTGCTCTTTTAAAAGAATCCAGAGTATTCTCTTTAACAGTTTCAAAAACTGAAGAGAACAAATTTCCTGAATATAAACATAGTCTCGACAATAAAAACATTGTATTCATTCCCTGTTGACTAAAATATATATATATTTATAGATAAAGTATATATCTTTTATTTTATGTGTATCTGTAAAATGTCTCAGATGGAGAAATTTGGAGAGGGAAGACGGAAAGAATCTATTCGAGTCTGAGAATTAACAAAGGTAAATGTTATTTATTCCAAGAGAGAGGCCGGCAAATTGAATTCTTATCCCAAATCTTTAACGAGGGAAAAGACAGAGCTAATATTCTACAACATGACAAGAGAGTCAGAGAAAGGCCAGTGGGGTTGCCCTCTCACTTCTGGATTGAGATCCCCAGGTGCAGCAAAGTCATGGTGTGTGTGTGTCTGAGCAAAAGGAGACCCAGCAGAGCCTCTACTGAATTCTCTCAGTACAGAGACGGGGAGAGGATTTCCTGCTCTGCTGGTGAAGCCTTCTCTGTGCTTAAATCACCTTTCTTCACAGTCCTACTATTCCTCCAGGAGGCTCAGGAGTCAGTGGGGAGGGATTTACACAGCCTTTTCCCTGACCGAGAGTATTTCTGCTGGTTTTCCATGCCATTGGTCAGAAGACCCAGTAAGAGGCACACTGCACCCTCCCCCAGGTCTCCCCCTCCTCGTTCTGAAGGCACATTCAGATACTAACCCAAGAATGCTGCAGTCGTTCAAGACTACCCAGCTTGTAATGGACAAAGCATTTCTAAATCCCTTCCTGGCTCTCCACTTGCATCTCCTAGGACTCAGGGTGACCCTGCTAAAGAGAAGACCAGGGAAACGGTCGATAATTCTCAAGAGGATTCCCCAGTGAGATTTCCAATTAGCACCTACCCAATCACACAGAGAGTGTGTAAGGAAGGGTTATTACTAAACAATGACATATTCACAAATACATTTAAAACTGTGAATTCCTATGCTAAATATGAGATAGTGAAAGAAAGTTGGTACAAAGTATTCTACTCTTCCAATAACTGTAAAGCCAAATCCACAGTAAGACCATTCACAAAAGATATACTTTAGCAAAAATATAATAATAATGATCTTCAGTATTTCATAGATGTGTGTGTGTGCTGTAACTATAGGGTAGCAAACAGCATTCTCCCTCTCTCCCCACCATAATAAATCATGTCATATTATGTGAATGTGGTACAAAACAAAGAGGTAGAGTACCAAAAAGACATATGGCATCCAATTTTATTGAATAGACTTGCCTAAATCACTGCTATTTTAAAACAAAAATTCCGGATGCTAAATCTGAAGGTTAAAAATCTGAAGGTATCAGATTTGAAATGCCATATAATAGTAAGAATAAATCACATTTCTGGGGTAGACAAGCCAATATAGAATCTGTTGTGCAGGGGTGTGTGAATTTATCCGATACACAGACCTTCAGATAGGCCAGATAGTAAGTCTGGCTAATAATAATTTCAAGGTTCCTGCCTCTACAAGGTAAGGGCTAAGGTAACTGCTGATTATCCCTAGTACCTACAAAGTGACAACAGATAAGCCTAACAGGATTTGAATTTAAGTAGCTGTGATTCTTTTCCCTGCCTCTTCCAGCTCTGTGAAGTGGAAATTCTGTAGGCACCAATAGCAAAGGCACACTTTCAGACTTAAGGCATGCCCTGGTGATCAAGCACACTTGCCATACAAATCCTTCCAGACCAGATCAGAGCATGAAACTGCACCACAGTAAGCTGTCCAGAGACCCAAATAAAAATGCTAGCCACTTTGTTATAATAAGAATTTCTTTAAAACAGGAATTGTTGGCCCCATGGAATAATGATTTGATTCATGACAAAAAGCTAGAAAATTCCATGTGTTCAGTTATTAATATACAGCAGTTTTGCTAAACCACTGGCACTTTATGCGTGTGCCTACACACACGTGAACCGTGTGTGTGTGTGTGTTATTTCTTTAGTGCTTACTATAGACCAGCTACATTACTAGGGACCTGGGATAAATGCTGGAGAAAAGAGACATAACCGTTGCCTCCAAGAAAATACAGTCTAGTGGAGCAGTGCTTCTCAAACTTTTAACATGCATTCAGATCACCTGGGGATATCATTAGTATGCACTGTGTCTGGGGTAGTGCTGAGATTCTGTGTTTCTAACTACTCCCTTTTAATGCCAATGTTGCTGCCATTTGAGTAGTAAGGTACTGGAGGGCATAGATATTACATTCCACAAGTAAACAATTATATGCTTACATTTGTGAAAAGTGATATGAAGGAAAAAGTGCAAGGACCCATGAGATCAAATAAAGTGGGGGGAGATCAGGGCTTGGTGAGGGGTTGTTTAAGCCATAAGCTGAAGGAGTTTAGAATGTGGCAGACTAAGTTATTGAGACCTACTGTAGTGAATGCCACATGCACCTTTGGTGTCTTTGTGCCTGAAGGTATTTTCCTGTGCACCAGAGTGTGCATGACCTAGCTCAGGGATTGCTGGAAGTGCCTAACGCCAAATACCCTGGAGCTACTTGCAGGAGTTTGTAAATAAATACTGCAGCTTCACCACCCATTGGTGGGACACACTTAGTTGGGTTTCGTAGATTCTCAGATGGTTCCCTGCAATATTGGCCCCTAGTTTCCCATAGCTATAACTCATATTAACTTCCCTGTCTCATTCCTTGCCAATGACTTCTGCCTCTCCTCCAAATAAATTAGTAGCTCCCAAATCCTTGTCTCAGGGTTTGCTTTTGAGGGAACCCAAATTAAGAAATCAACCCTTTCAAAGAAGACAACAAACAGTGATGAAATATACATGCACTCATCTTTGTCTGTATGTGTACACACACACACACACACACACACACACACACACACAACTAGGTTGAAGTCTAAGGGGGAAGAAAGAACACAGAAACCTAAAATGAGCACTGAGACTACTTACTTTTGAGCTTGGATATTTGCCACCAATCCTGTTGATCTTGAACTTTTGTTTTTATAGCCTCATGGGGAGAGCAGAACAAATGTCTAAACCTGATCCCACCCCAGGAAACCTCCTACCAATCAGCTGAGCTACATCCTCAATGTCAGGGTAAACCAGAAGTAAAACTATCCTAATCTCAGAGAACTGCAACAGATGTTACCTTGGGATTGAACAGAGCAGGGAGGCAATACCCTAAAGAAGTTGAAACCACAAGCTGGCCCTATTTCCTGACTCGGAAACAGCTTCATGGTTATTTGTAAAACTGTACATAAGTATTTATGTACACTTCTATACGTACATTTTACTCCACAATTTTTAAAGATGTAATTTTTAAAAAATCTAACAGACAAGAGAGGAATGATTTTGGTAAAGGGAAATTGTGTAAGAATTATGAGATATTTTGGAGGAACAGAGAACAGGCCAGTGTGGCTGGACGATAAACAACAAGGGGGAGAATGGTGGTGGATTCAATTATACATTCATTCACTCGTGACAAGCACTGCCTTATGGAGCTTACGCTGAGTGAGAGACAGGCAAGACAATCAAATAAATGAACATGATAATTGCTATGAAGAAAAAAAACACGTTGGTATCATAGAAAGAGACTGGGGCTAGAGAGTTATTGGTGGGGAAATGGAGATTGGGTTGCCTTGAAAGATCTCACTTAGGTGCTGGCAACTGAACTGAGACCAGAGAGACAAGAGGATAAACAAGGAAGAGGCATAGGAGTCAATACTTTGTAGTTCTCAGTAAGGATTTGAGCTTTATTTTAGGAACAACGGAGGTATATGCAGAAGAGAGACCTAATCAGACTAAGGTTCTTGAAGATCTTCCTGATGAGTCTATGAAGCATTGATTCCATGGGGTCCAGAATGATGCAGGCAGAACAGTGAGAAGACATTAGACAGGCGCCGACTAGGATGATCAAAGTGAAACATAAAACTACGTCTATTCAAAGTATACTTTAGACTTAGAATTGAATATTCCTTAATATAACTCTGATAGAGACTCTGCCCCCAGAAGGAAATCACTAATCACTGAGTCCTATCTTTTTGCCTACAATGATTGAGCAAATGACTGGCATATTACTGAAGCTTGATCAATCAGAATCTTTTCTTGGGATTTTGCTCTGGAGCTAGAGGAGAAGTCTCTCCTTTAGTAGAATGTTATAAGGGTATAACATGAGAACTGCCAGTGGTCTTGTTCAGGTCCTCTGAAGAAAGACAGAAGGAAGCAGGAGAGGATGCAGCCATGAAGAGAGAAGAGAAAGGGAGAGAGATTAAGACAAATCCTGATGTGATTGAATCTCCTGGCTGCTGTGGTTTGGGCAGTATTCTATTCAACTCTTGGAACTACTCCAGGATTTTCCCAGTTAAGAATCATATAATTCCCTTTTGCATTTAGCTAATTTGAGTTGGATTTCTGTCAATTACAATTAAAAAAAAAAAACCTGACCCATATAAGAGGTGAGGAAGTTGGTGATGAGCATCTTAGGGGCTAGATGTACCATTTACTGAAATAATGAAGGCAAGTTGAGAACCTGGCTCAGGAGGCAGGAACCAAAGTTCTGTTTAGGAAATGGGAATTTGAAATACCTATGAGATATCAAATATTAAGTACATTGTGGATATACGAATTTAGAGCTTAGCTAAGAATGGAGTGTGGATACGTTTGGGCATCACTGACGTACAGATGATATCCGAAGCCATAGGATGAGATGAGATGAGATTACATGAGAGAGAGTATCCAGTGGAAAGAGAAAAGGACCCAGGAGTAGGACCTGGAAAACTCCAAATTCTATGGACCTGATCAGATAGATGCCAAACTTTAACTAAAGAAAAGGTCTGCAACTCATACACCATTCCCCCACCTCCATACAACTGTAGTTAAGTTTGTTTGCTGGATGATGTTAGCTAACCCTGCAAGTTTCACCTTACTGTGATCGGTCCAAAAAAAAAAGTCTAGGTGAGAGGTGTGAGTGTGTGTGTGTGTGCATGTGTGTGTGTAACTTTAAAGTAGTAAGGCTGATTTTCAAGTGTAGTTCATAAACTGGCTCTGTAGGCAATTGTGAAAAAATATCTGAGTAGTAAAATAAATATTTATACTTTAGAACTTGGTAGGTATTTGGATTATAACAAGCCTTTTGTGTGCATGAGTCATTCTTCCATTATTTCTTGATTATAAACTTGGCAATGGTCAATGTACTAATTCTGTAATGGCCACCAGAGAATAATTTTCTATATTGCCTCCAGGGCCCTTGGGACATGATCAGCACTGCCTCTGTTTAGAGAGCAGTTTAAATGAAGGAGCTGAAAATTTAATGTTTTTTAAAGTTTCTTGTTTCTGTACTAAACCAAAAGACTACCTGTCATTGTGACATACATTTCTGAAATGGCTGACTGTATATAAATGTATGAAGATGACTTAAAGACAATGCCACCTAAAAGAAGTCTTTACCTATTCAGGTGTATATGAATTTGTTAGGTTATGAGTCTATATGATCTGTTGGGTTAAGGGTCAAATCATATATCCTGATTTAGAACATGTACATAATGATGATTAGAAGTTGTGTTTTCAGAAAATAAAATTACCAAATTTTATCATTCGTTAAGCACTTCGTGGACACTTGAGACTTAGAATTTAAAATTTACTCAGTTAAAAATATAAAGATATTCATCATTGATCATTTTGTTAAGGTCCAATATAGTTCTAAAAGGCAAAGAATCTTCACAATTCTTGGTCTCTAGCTTAGATTAGCTTCTGAATGCCATGTTCTCCTGATGGAATGTTGTCTCCTTTTCAATTTTCTCTGAAGTATTTTTATATATCTTTGGTGAACTCAGAAGTATGCTAAGACCCAGATGTTGTTTTCTTTCAACAATAACAGAATTTATTCAGTGAGGATCGACAACTTTATAAATTTATGAGATTACTTGGGATATGATTAGTGAAATTCTATCTTTCTCCATATTTGTTTCTGACATTTTAAAATTAATAATCAAAATGAAACTGTGAACTAAACTTATTTTCCTTATATATTCTCTCTAGTTCTTTGGATGGGATGACCTTGTATAAATGAATGAACAAATAAATACCATACATGATTCTTAATAATAATACACAGATAGTCTGAAAAGTCTAGAAACATAGGGAAATATTTTATTTATTATGCTTTTTCAGATTAATAATTGGCTTAAATTTAGAAATCTGTTACCTGCAAAAGAATCTGGGGATCAAAGGGAAATAAACTGACAATATTTCCTAAAAATATACCTAGCATCTTAGTTTTGTTTAGATTTTACATTTTGGAACTCAGCTGCTCAGAGTCAGATTAATTGTAATTTTTTTTTTTCGGTACGCGGGCCTCTCACTGCTGTGGCCTCTCCCATTGCGGAGCACAGGCTCCAGACACGCAGGCTTAGCAGCCATGGCTCACGGGCCCAGCCGCTCCGCGGCATGTGGGATCTTCCCGGACCGGGGCATGAACCCGTGTCCCCTGCATCGGCAGGCGGAATCTCAACCACTGCGCCACCAGGGAAGCCCTAATTGTAATTTTTGATTCATGTCATTCTCTCATCATTTGTCTAGATAAAGCCCCTTTTCTTTATTTTGTTAATTATGTAATTATTGTTTTTTTAATAATGGAATAACCACCTACAAAGCCACTATCCAAAACAAAAGCTAGGACTCTGACAACAGCCCACATCAAATACTATTTCTCCTACTAGTCCATCCTCCTCCTCCTCCCACCCACCCAAAGGATCCATCATCACCCATTGTTCCTTTTATCTCACTGTAGTAACTGTTTTTTCCTAAAAAATGCACACATATATATTTAATAGTTTTTTTGTTAATTTTACAAAAAGAATATCAGAATCTGTATAATTTTTTGGAACTTTTGTCACTTAACATTGCATTGATAAGATTAATTCATATTGCTACTTGCAGCTATATTCCATTCATTTTTATTGCTGTATAATATTCATTGAGTGAATATACCACAGTTTATTTATCTATCATCTGTTGCTGGACCTTTGGATTCATTCTGTTTTTGTTTTTTTTTGCGGTACGCATGCCTCTCACTGTTGTGGAGCACAGGCTCCAGACACGCAGGCTCAGCGGCCATGGCTCACGGGCCCAGCTGCTCCGTGGCATGTGGGATCTTCCCGGACTGGGGCATGAACCCGTGTCCCCTGCATCGGCAGGCGGACTCTCAACCACTGCGCCACCAGGGAAGCCCTCCACATCCTTTTATATATCTTCTCTTGTACGTGTGTAAGTTTCTCTTGAGTATATACCTGGGCATGAAGGTCATAATGGAGTAAAGAGTATGTTAAGTGTTCAATTTTAGGAAAAAATAGCAAGCTTTTCCAAAGTTGTTATTCTCATCTGTAACATATAAAAGAGACTGTGGATACACAGCATTGTGAGCATTTCCAATATTTGGAATCCAGTGGAGATAAAATGGTATCCTATTATGATCATAATAGCATTATTTAAAAATAAAAACATTCTGGGGATAAGGTTTACTTTTGAGGTGATCAGAATGTTTTAGAACTAATAGAAGTGATGATTGCCTGACATTGAGAATGTATCAATACTAAATACCACTGAATTGTACACTTAAAATGGTTAATTTTATGTTACGTGAATTTTACCTCCATTGGAGGAAAAAAAAAAAAGGAACACAGATTCTGGGTTCAGATGCCTGGGTTCATCCTTGCTCATTTGACCACAGGCCAACTACATACATGATCTCTAGATTTCAGCTTTCTTATCTGATAAATAGGTACGTAAGTAACACTAACCTCCAACGGTAGCCATGAGCACTAAACTCACAACTGCCAGAATAAATATTCAATCAAGTGAGCTGTTAATAAAAAATAACAATAAATAAAAGAGTAATAAAAACAAAAACATTCCTTCATTTCTAGTTTTCTCAGGTATACTATACATTTCAAAATATGTTAGTGGTATATAAGTCAGTACAAAGTAATTAGTTACAGGGGCTTCCCTGGTGGCGCAGTGGTTGGGAGTCCGCCTGCCGATGCAGGGGACACGAGTTCGTGCCCTGGTCCGGGAAGATCCCACATGCCGCGGAGCGGCTGGGCCCGTGAGCCATGGCTGCTGAGCCTGC
>NW_006792683.1:1192266-1195625 GCF_000442215.2 Lipotes vexillifer
AAAAAAAAAAAAAAAAAAAAAAAAAAAAAAGTAATTAGTTACAAAATGATCTATGTGTTACTTTGAGCTAATTTTTTTTCTAACTCTTCTCTCACATCACTACAGGCATGGCCACAGGACTGTAATGCAGTCATTATGGCCATTATGGCTAAGTAGGATATTTCTTCTAATATCCTACCTCCCTATAGGCAGAATGCCAGGAGGGGAGATCATGTATTTACTTTAAGTTTTTCAAGCATTCATTCTTTCTTACTCTAGAAACCTCACCTCATCTCAAGTGATTTTTAAAATATCTAAGAGGTTTCCACTGACTTCTTAGATTTGTAGAAGCTTTTATTTTATTAAAATATACAGTACCACATAGACACATTTACAACATGTAGTCATTAGATTGCAAAGGTATATAGAGCTGGCCCAAGTAATTAGGTATTTTTAAAATCCATTTAATTAGATTTCTAGATTTTCATGTTCCTTTTTCATAAGTCATTAACTTAATTTAAATGCAGAGTCATGTTTAAGGTGATTCTCTGGCATCTGTAATGAAGGACTAATGAATGTCGTTTAAATTGGGAAACAGCAAGGGTGTAGGAGAGAAATCCTGCTGCAGAACTCCACAGTCAGCAAAAGCAGGGTAAGTGTGATGATGATTCCTGGTGTTTACTGTCATCTGTTAAAGTACATGGAATTTCCAAGAGGAAAAGAAAGTGAGAGTAGTGGTGAAAATGAGGTAGGAGCGTACAGATGTGATCCTGAAACCTTCCTTCCCACCCCTCCTCACTAACCTGAACAGTCCAATCCATACAAGGGAGTTTAAAAGCGTGGTGGGCATTACCCGTGGAGTGGCGACTTTCATTCTGATTACAGATATTTAAAAGCATCGTGCATCATTAAGAGGGCTTAGCTGAAACTTTATGAATTTCTGATTGCAACTTATTTGGTCACTGTGAGCCAAAGTAGATAATAATTTTCTAAAATGATGCATATTGTCTAAATTGCTAACAAGAAAATCCTTTCATAGACAGTGCAGTGTTTAACTTTCCTTCCTTTATTCACCTTTAATTCCTCACTGCTTCCGAGTTGAAGTGTTTGTATTAAAACAAAGCACGCATTGGAACTGAAGAAATTGACTCACCTGTTTTTTAAGTTGCAGAGTATTTTTTTATGGTATATAATACGCAGTATAATGTAATAAATATTTTAATTTCTTAAGGATATTGAACTCTTGTGTCCCTTAGAGGGGACTTACAACTTACTGCTACAAATATTGGCACTTAATCATAGAGGAAAATGACATTAAAATAGTTCAAGGATAGGGCTTCCCTGGTGGCACAGTGGTTGAGAGTCCGCCTGCCGATGCAGGGGACGCGGGTTCGTGCCCCGGTCCGGGAAGCTCCCACATGCCGCGGAGCGGCTGGGCCCGTGAGCCATGGCCGCTGAGCCTGCGCGTCCGGAGCCTGTGCTCCGCAGCGGGAGAGGCCACAACAGTGAGAGGCCCGCGTACTGCAAAAAAAAAAAAAAAAAAAAGTTCAAGGATAAAAATCACACGTGGGGTGCTTGTTCTCAAACAGACCATGATCTCATTTATATATGATCTATAAGCTTGAAGAAGTTATGAATCAATATAGTGGTAAGGAAACCTAACATAACAGTTAACATCTGTGGCCATTATTTCTCATTTAGGCCTAGACATACATTTCCTTTCCTGAATGAACCAATAAGGCCATTTCAAAGAGAAAGAAATGGAAACGAAAAACAAACGTGTTAAGGCGAGCACTGACCTCAGAAGCAGACTCTCCCTTTTAAAATACCGGAAAGGAACTGTAAGTTCTTTGACCAGCAATTAGCACGCCTGGATCTCCCTCCTCAGCACAGAGGAGCAGAGCCTGGAAGAAACTGGTGGTTACGTCGTGCTGCCTCTGGTGGCAAAGGGAGATGCTTCTACTTCTCACAAGGTTGTTCCCCCACCCCCACCCCAAGTCGCGGGACTGCCTTCTACAAATTGCTGTGAGGCCAACTCCACCACCGCTCCGGACGGAGCACAGTGGGCGCGCGTGGGCGCTCAGCAAGTTTCTCTTCTCCAGCCCTTCCTGCCGGTGTTCACCAAAGTGCTTTGGGAAACTCCCTGAGCAGGGAAAACGATACACTTCTTCGCAGTGGCGATTTTTCTTTCTTTTTCTCCTGCCCTAAACAGGGTGTTTGACCTTCTGGGCGACTGCGTTCCCTGTGCCCTGGCGCCAGCTGTGTTCCTGACCGCAGGGCTACACGGGGCCTGGCAGAGCTCCGGACACATTTCCTGTTGAGGCCTAAGGGAGGGAAGCTGTTTGCTGCCAGGACCCTGACGGGAATTCTTGGAGATTGAGGGGACGGGCGCGGGGGAGTGGGGGACGGGTGGGGGGGGCGGGGAGCCAGCTGTGGGGGGGGCGGTGACCGCGCTCCTGGGACAGCTCCACGCCCTCGGGCGGGTCAGATCCAAGCTGGGAGCAGCTGTGGGCTCTGGGCCTCCAAGATGAGGCAGGCGCTCGCCCTGTGCCTTCTCTGGCAGACGTTCTGGCCCCGGCCCGGCAGTGGCGAGCACCCCACCGCCGACCGCGCGGGCTGCTCGGCTTCGGGGGCCTGCTACAGCCTGCACCACGCTACCTTCAAGCGGCAGGAGGCCGAGGAGGCCTGCAGCCTGCGCGGCGGGGCGCTCAGCACGGTGCGCGGGGACGCCGAGCTCCGCGCTGTGGTCGCGCTTTTGCGGGCGGGCCCGGGGCCCGGAGGGGGCTCCAAAGACCTTCTCTTCTGGGTGGCGCTGGAGCGCAGGCGATCCAACTGCACCCTGGAGAATGAGCCGTTGCGGGGTTTCTCCTGGTTGGCCCCCGACGTCGGCGGGTCCGAAAGCGACACGCTGCAGTGGGTGGAGGAGCCCCAACGCTCCTGCACCGCTCGGAGCTGCGCGGGACTCCAGGCCACCCGGGGAATCGAGCCCGCAGGCTGGAAGGAGATGCGATGCCACCAGCGCGCCAACGGCTATCTGTGCAAGTACCAGTTCGAGGGCTTGTGCCCCGCACCGCGCCCGGGGGCCGCTTCTGACTTGAGCTACCGCGCGCCTTTCCAGCTTTACAGCGCGGCGCTGGACTTCAGTCCCCCCGGGACCGAGGTGAGTGCGCTCTGCCCCGGGCAGCTCTCCATCACGGCCACCTGCACCTCGGACGAGGTCGGCACGCGCTGGGACGGGATACCCTCCGGGGCTGTGCTCTGTCCCTGTCCCGGAAGGTACCTCCGTGCTGGCAAATGCGTGGAGCTCCTTGACTGCCTAGACGACTTGGGAGTCTTTGCTTGCGAGTGTGCTGAGGGCTTCGTGCTAGGGCAATACGGAC
>NW_006792683.1:1195635-1215615 GCF_000442215.2 Lipotes vexillifer
GGGAAAGACGGACGGTCTTGTGTAACCAATGGGAAAGGACAGCCGGCCCCTGGGGGGACCAAGGTGCCCACCTGGCACCCGCCAGCCCCTGCAGCCAGCCCCGTGCCGAAGGGAACGTGGTCACCCAGTGTCCGGGAGAAGCCAGGAGAGATACCCCATGCCCCTGGACAAGGCAGTTCAGCAACATCTATTCCTGAGATTCCTCGGTGGGGAGCACAGGGCACGATATCTACTCTTCAAATATCCCCTCAAACAGAGGCAAAGGCCGACATCAACTCTTCTGAAAGCGTGATTCCCAAGTTTAATTCCACGTCTTCCTCTGACAATCCCCAGGCTTTCGATTCTTCCACCGTGGTCTTCATACTTGTGAGCATAGCGGTAGTAGTGTTGGTGATATTGACCGTGACAGTGCTGGGGCTTTTCAAACTCTGCTTCCACAAGAGCCCTTCCCCTCGGCCAAGAAAGGGGCCTTTGGCTTCCCCGGGCATGGAGAATGATGCTGAGGCCACTGCTCTGAGCTCCAGTTCTACACATTGCACAGACAATGGGGTGAAGTTCGGAGATTGTGGTCTGCGGGACAGAGTAGAGGGAGCCTCGTTGACGGGGTCCTCTCTTGGCTCTGGTGACACATAGGGAAACGGGACAGTGAGCACTTGTTGTGAGCACTTTTTCACTTTCAGTGAAAAGGGAAAAGGAAAAGAGGAACTTACTTGTGGGACTGACAATTCCTAAAGAAATTTCCCTTCCCCTAAATTCCCTCTATTCCACTGAGGAGCCACATCTGAACTGGAAACTCCTTTCCTGAAGATGGAGGAAGTGGAAGTGCCTAAGGGTGGTAGTGCGGGGCCTGGATCCTACAGGGGAGAGGTATTTTCTTGTGTTTATTCTGGGGAATTTGGAGAGGTGATTGAACTTTTCAGGACATTGGAAGCAAATAGAGTACTTTTTTTTTAATTTTATTTTTTACCAAATGGAAAGGAAAACTTCTGTCTACATTGTTCAGGCTGGGAGTATATTGGTTTGAAATTCCCAGGCAAAAAATAAAGGATTGTTGATAACCCAGACTCAAATATCATTGGTTTCCTGGAGGAGTAATTATTCAGGAAGAACTGCCGAGGGGCATGTTGGGAATAGGAACAAGAGCACCTCCTGCTTTTAGGTGGAGCGGGAAAGTCCTTGGAATGAGGAGTAGATCTTTAAGAACTTTTTCCTTGGTTCTTTTATACTTTACTTTCAAAGTCATTGTTACTTGTGTGCCCTGCTATAAACCCAAACTGTAGTGTTGCCAGAGTTGCTGGCTCTGGAAGCAAATTATAGTTGACCACCAATTCAGGTGTTTACTTCGTGTCCTTGCATAAGGAAACAAATGATTTGTGTTTTCCTCTTCCAATGTCTCTGCTCTCCAGTGTAATGACTTCCCCAACCATATAGCCCTCTCCTAAACATCAGGTTGCTGATCCGCACTTCCAATTTTGGCGAGGTTAATTTTCAATTAAAACAGTAATGCTAAGTACTGATTTGAAACCTTCTGGGTACATTAAAGCAAAAATAAGCTGGATCTCCTCCAAAGTTGCTAGGTTCTTGTGCACTGTTTAACCCATGGAAAAATTTGAATTCCAAACGATTTCCTTCCCCCCAACCCTTAATAAAAATGTGTGCAGTGACCATACCTGCCCATCCTGGAATAATTACCAGTTCACAAGGTTCTACATGGGCAAAGGCATTAGGTAAACAGCTTTCCATAGGAATTAACAGTATAAGAAATAAGTGGAAAATACAAATAACTATCATCCCGTTATGACTTGGGGTATTAGAAAGTTATCTAAATTGAGCATTCTTCTAAAAAACAATTAAGACATAACAATAATCACTTTCTAGTGGGACTGAGACCCCCTAGAAAATATCCCACTTCTATTAATATGCTAACACTTTAAAACTAAATGCTTGGGGGTTGATGCATGGATAGAGATAGAGAAACAAGCTGAGTAACCAGGAAGATTGGAAACAGGAAGACGTTTACACTATTATTTTCATAAAATCATTTTGATGTTCTTGAGTATATAATGTATTTTATATATATATATATATATATATATATATATATAATATAGGGTATTGTAACATTAAAGGAATAGGTGATTTGCTTCATATACTAAATATATGTCTAAATAGTTAAATTTGAATAAAATCACAAGTGAATTAGAATTAACAACATTCAAAGGAATTTTACATAAAGTCATTTCACAAACAAAACTAAAATCAGGTTAAGTAAATGGCTTACCCAGTGTCCCCAGCTTGTTAGAGTGTGTCTCAGTCCACCTCAGTTATGGTGTTAATCTTTGCTGTTTACCACATCACCTCTCCATAGAGAAGGTAACTATTTGAATAGAATACATGGTACTTTCTTTTGTAAGTTGAAAAATAGCCTATCTGTAACTGAACTGAACTGTAAATTATCTATATCTAGAATTATCTAGAAGTATTTATATCTATCTCTGTGTATGTGTGTACACATACTTTGTCTTAAGGTAGGGTGCCCTTGTATCATTGTTGCAGTACAATAGAGCAGGGGTACCCAACCCCTGGGCCATGGACTGCTACCAGTCCATGGCCTGCTAGGAACTGGGCCACACAGCAGGAGGTGAGTGGCAGCCAAGCGAGCGAAGCTTCATCTGTATTTACAGCCGCTCCCCATCGCTGGCATTACTGCCTGAGCTCCTCCTCCTGTCAGATCAGCGGCAGCATTAGATTCTCCTAGGAGCTACTGTGAACCCTACTGTGAACTGCACATGCGAGGGATCTAGGTTGAGCGCTTCTTATGAGAATCTAATGCCTGATGATCTGAGGTGGAGCTGAGGCAGTGACGCTAGTGCTGGGGAGCGGCTGCAAATACAGATTATCATTAGCAGAGAGGTTTGACTGCACAGAGACCATAATAAATCAATTGCTTGCAGACTCATATCAAAACCCTATTAGTGAGTGGCAAGTGAAAACAAGCTCAGGGATCACACTGATTCTGCATTATGGTGAGTTGTATAGTTATTTCATTATATATTACAATGTAATAATAATAGAAATAAAGTGCACAATAAATGTAATGGGCTTGAATCATCCTGAAACCATCTCCCCACTCCGGGTCCATGGAAAAATTGTCTTCCACGAAACCAGTCACTGGTGCCAAAAAGGTTGGGGACGGCTGCAATAGAGCATGCACCATTAACTTATTGTGCAACATGCCATTGGTGGCGCTACAAATCTTGGGGTCCAAATGCTCTAGTGAAGAACAAATAGGTGTCAGCTCAGTTACTTAACTACTCTTCCCTTTTATTTCCCCATGTAAGTAGATCAGGAAAGAATTACAGGAAACTATATGTTTTCACATCTGACTTCCTGACAGATAGCAATTGCAGACCAAGCTCTGTATAATTTCCTTTGATTTCTGGCTGTGACGTTTTTCATAAAAGTTTGAATCCATGGCAGAATCAGGCCAGCCAACCATGATCTCTTAAGAGCTATCAGGTCAGTGTTCTTCCTCTGAATACTTCTCTACTATCGCTTCATTATTTCTCCAACCTCTTTGAGGTTTATTCCTTTCTTACTTAAAACCCTTTGCCCCTGCACTCATCTCATAGCTGCCTGTTCAGTCATTTCCTTAAAAGGAAAACTTGGAACCTAAGTTACAGTCTTTCTCTCTAGCCTAAGTCCTGCTATCATCTTACACAATCTCCAGGTCCTCCTGTATGACTCCTCCAATGCCTGTGCATTGCAGTTCCTCGACTTCCTCACTTCTAATGAGCTCCACTGTATTTCAGCCTCCACCTTAGCCTTTCAGATGTTTCTGAAACTGCTCTACATCTGAAATCACAAATTCAGACATTTGTGTCTGTGCACACACTTGTTAAGAGATCTACTAAATCAGTCTTTAGAGATTGGGCTTTGAAATCTCTCTCTATAGATATGTTGTAACTTCAACCAGGTAATTCTGATATTAAATAAAGTTTACAAACCACTCTATGCAATTGTATGTATATACCTCAATACAAAAGTTTAATATTCTCTTCTCTGGCAGTGTCTGGAGCATAGTGGGTGCTTAATCAATGAGCAGTACAGTTTTTTTATTTCAGCAAGTCTCAGAGGGATATTGAAGTGTCCTGTTGTAGCCATGTCCTCTTGACAGTTTTGCTATAGTCTTGTTCTTCCACTTCTAGGACACTTTTGCTTAAGCTCATCCAGAATAGGATAAAGAAGAACAACTGTAAAGCTATGAAAAATGGTGAGGGGAGAGGTGATAAGAGCACGTCCCTCGTTTAAAAGCATATTGTAGTGGTTAAGCCGCTTGTGGTGGAAGAAATTCTGAGCTGTTAACAGAAATTTTCTCTTTACTACCTATTTCCCTAAAGGACCCCTTCTAGGACCCCCCCTTTTATTGAGTCAATGATATTTATATCACTAAAAGAGGCTGTTAGTTTAAGAGCAAAAAGTCAAATCATTGCTTTTGAATTTCAAAATAGGTTTTTGACATTCATATCAGAGAGAAGCTCTTGAAAGCCAAGGCATATTTTTCTGTTTCTGTTTTCTTATTTGTTTGTCTTCATAAAATAAAATGCAGATACAGAGAGTTACACAAAACAAACATATAGCTTGGTGAATTATTATACGGGGAACACCCTGTAACCATCAGACCCCCAGGGTCAAGAACAGAACTTTGGCAGCCACCCCAGGAGCCTTTCCCTGTGTCCCGTCCCAATCATGGCCCCTTCCTCAATTCAAAAGTAGCCTCTATTTTGATATTTATAGAAATCATTTTCTTACATTTGTATGGTTGTATTATGCAAGTGTGCATCCTTTGACATTGTATTTTAATCTTGCACAATTTATCTTTTCTTTTTATTTTAATTTTTTAATTTAAGATTTTCCATTCTGAAATCATTTCAGACTTACAAAATTGTTACAAAAATAGAACAATTCCTAAATACCCTTTACCACGATTCCACAAATGTTAACATCTTACATAGCTACCATACTATTATCAAAATCAGGAAATTACCATTGATATAATGCTATTACATATATATATAAAACCTATATATATATATGATAAATATCTTGAAAATCATATCATTAGTTCATATAGATCTTCCTTACTCCTTGTTACAGCTGCATGGTATTCCATTAGGGGGGATGTACTATGTTGTATGCACATCCTATGTATTTTAAAAATATTTTTATTGGAATATAGTTGATTTACAACACTGTGTTATTTTCAGGTGTACAGCAAAATGAATCAGTTATACATATACATATATCCATTCTTTTTAAGACTCTTTTCCAAGATGGATTATTACAGAGTATTGAGTAGCGTTCCCTGTGCTATATGATAGGTCCTCATTAGTTATCTGTTTTATATATAGTAGTGTGTATATGTCAATCCCAATCTCCTAATTTATCCCTCCCCTCCTTCTCTCTGGTAAACATAAGTTTGTTTTCTACATCTGTAACTCTATTTCTGTTAGATTATTATACTAAGTGAAGTTAAGTCAGACAGAGGAAGACAAATACCATATGATATCACTTATATGTGGAATGCTATGTATTTTTTAACTTTATATCTTGAAGTATCTTTTGATCTATAGATATGCTCCCCTTCCATCCCATTCCTTCTTATAATTTTCATATTGAATAATTTGGGGTGTTTGACCTATAAAGGTTGCCACAGTCTACTGATTTCATACTCATGATGCAGTTTGACATTTTCCTCTGTCTCCTGTATTTCCTGAAAATTGGTACTTAGATTCAGAGGCTTGAACAGACTTATTTATCATACCTTTGACAAGACTATAGGTTGCGGTATGTTTTTGTAATGAGAGCACATAATGACTGTTTTCTACTATTAGCAACCATTGATGCCTAAAGCTTAGATACATTAATTCATTGGGATTACAAAGTGGTGCTATTTTTTTTCATGAATTACCTGGGCAATTTTATAAGGAGACACTTTCCTTCATTTACTAGTTGGTTATCAAATTATACATTTCATATGTAAGAAAGGCAGGATAAATACTTATTTCTTATATTTATCAATTTTTAGATAATTAATTTTCCCTATAATCCTCAAAAGATTATCAATTATATTTTTTACTATTAATGTAAATTTACAGGATTAGACATATTTGATGGGTTCCAATCAATTGCCATTCATATCTTTATTGAAGCTTGGCCAGCGAGAGCTTCCTAAGTTGACTCCTGAGTCCTTTTGACATGATTCCTTTGATGATTTCCTTGCCATCTGGTATTATAAGACTTTCCAGGCTCATTATATATCTTTCCTGCCTCAGATCTGGAATTAGCCATTTCTCCAGGGATTCCTGGTTTCTCTTAATGGAAGATGATATTTCAAGACTGCAATCTGGGCTCTAAGGATTCCACTGCTATAGAATTGGTCATTGTTTCTAGGCCTTCTCAGAGGAAAGATCTAGAAAATATAATGATTCCTGAAATAATAGAATTCTACCAGCAAGAGACAGAAAAAATATGTAGAAGTGAAACAGAGGTGTACAGGTAAGTGTCCCTAAGTGGACATTTGCACACCTTCTCACTGGACATAAGCACTGGGGGTGGGGGATATGGTGATAGAAACTGGACAGATTGGGGGATAATGAGTATGAAGTGAATTGATAACTTAGTTCCTAGGGCATGGCCCAGGGAAACTGAAAACCTCTTAGAGACACCACAGTCAAACTTGGTGCCAATGTTGTAGAGCAGCAATGTGTAAGGGAGGTATCTAGGTGGATAGATCTGAGGGATGCATTATAGAATGGTGTGAGAGAGAAGCTAAGATTTCTTTTGTCTGAGAGTGGGCCTGTGGATCTTGTGAAACCTTAGGGTTGGAGCAGTCATGATACTGAATAACCTGAATAGACCCAACACACAAAAATCAAAGGAGAACTTGTACCTTAACATCCACAGCTGTAGATATCCAAAAAGCACTGGAGATTGTATGTCCCACTGTAGACCAGGCTGGACAGATCTAGTGACCATGGGACTAAGCATCCATCCCCCAATTCTAGGGCAATATGTATACTTCCTTGAACTTAGGTTATCCCCATGGGTACATGAAGAAATGAGAGGAGAGAATCCTAGCGTGACCAGTTAACCAGGAAACACTAATAAAAATCAGAAATAACTGAATTTACCTTAATGGAGCAGGATTAAGTTTCCTATCATCAACAGAAACGGAGTTCAAGAACTGAGTTCTGCTACTGAGAAATAAAGAAATTTCTATTTGTATGTACATTTTATTAGCTGTTTTCTCAGAAAAGAAATTGTACATGCTTTTAGATTTTTAAAATAGAGGTACTGTTAACTGCCTCATAAAATTGTTATGAGAAAATGAATATAGAGATGTATTACAGTGACCTGGAGTAGAGTAAGCACTCATCAAACGATCTATTGGCAGACTGAGGAGGGAAGCTATGAAATACCCTCATCGTGATATTTATAAACTACTCAGACCACACCTATTCAGGGCTTTAGGAAGTCTTACTTATGTCGTTATAAACTAGCAAACATAATTCAAGAGTGCTGAGAACCAGAAAACGAGCCTACTGGTCTCTAACTCTGAAAAAGAAAAAGGCACTTAAATATGTCCAAGGATAGCAAATGACGTGCCTAACATTAACATATTTTTGTTCATTTTGCTAAGTCTGCTAACTTGTTAACATGATACGAGGATATGATGGGAGCTAGTAGTAATCCTCATAATTTTAAAAATGATCTGTTTCCAATTCTCACATTTCTCTCTTTCAAGTGGCGGAGCTGGGAGCATGGAGTATCAGCCAGTGGCTACTGGATGGGCAGATACTTAAAGTGACCAGAAATCCTCTTTCTGAAAGCCTTCGGTAGGAACACGTCCTTTAAGTGAGCCACCTCAGTAGGTAGGTTTTCCTAGAATTATAGCGTCTCAGGAGGCAGTGATTATAGTTTAGCGCCCGGAAGAGACCCAGATGGGCTGACTGTACAGTGCTGGGATTGTGAGCCCATCAACAGTGTCCAGAGTGTCTGTTTGGCCGACCCCATCATTACCAGGGCACTGTGCTTGGTTTAAAGTATTTTCTTTCCTTCTACTCCCCTCATCAACATGTATAGAAAGCTCTTAAAAATTATAAACCATAAACAAACTCCTTTACATTCTTTTTGCAAGAAAGTCGAATATAAATTGAGAAGAACAAAACAAAATAATTCCAGATTTCTCTGATATGTTGTAATATCCATATAGTAATACTTTTTTATAGACCTATAATTTCCACACAGCAACTTTTTGTAGAAAATAATATTTTTACATGTACTATCATGTTTTATTTATTCTCACATAATCCCTGTGGAAATGGGGAGGGATAGATGAGTAGAAATCTGCGGTGTCTGTAACAATTCTTCCTAAGCTGAGAGTTGGCAAAGTATTGCAACTGTTATCATATAGCAGATCTGCCAGGTTTTTCATTTTAACAAGATCCTCTTGATTGAAAAGGTAAGAAGTTAAGGAGTTTTGTATGGATTAAAATTTCTATGTTGCTAAGGCTGAGCCACATCTGACTGAGCTTTTCAGATTTATGTGAAAGCCAAGTCAGGATTAAAACTTCTTTTTCACGCTTCTCCTGTATTTGGCAGGTGACTCAAGAGTTATGGACCAATGCTGGGAAATCCTTGCTCTCAGATGTTATGGTCTGTACATTCCTCTCAATCATTTGAGGCTGTCTCATTTTCCTCTCTGCACTGATCTTCCCTTTAGACTATTCATCCATTAAGCCCGCCCCATCCTAAATCACTACCACAAACAGAAGGCTTATCACTCTGCTTTTCCCTTCTTTTTTTTTTTTTAATATCAAGGGTTTTTTTGTTTTGCTTATTTATTTATGGCTGTGTTGGGTCTTTGTTTCTGCGCGAGGGCTTTCTCTAGTTGCGGTGAGCGGGGGCCACTCTTCATCACGGTGCGCCGGCCTTTCACTATCGCGGCCTCTCTTGTTGCGTAGCACAGGCTCCAGACATGCAGGCTCAGTAATTGTGGCTCACGGGCCCAGTTGCTCCGCAGCATGTGGGATCCTCCCAGACCAGGGCTCAAACCCGTGTCCCCTGCATTGGCAGGCAGATTCTCAACTACTGTGCCACCAGGGAAGCCCCCTCTGCTTTTCCCTTTTACTCTTCATCTCTCTCCTCCTGGTGAGTTACCCCAGCCTGTTAGCAACTTTACCTACCTAATGCACCACTGCATCATTCAACTCTGCAGCTCAAAAGGATCCCAGGCTTCCCCATTGAAGCCCACGCTCCTGAGCCTCACCCAGGGCCCTCCAAGACCTTACCTTTCAGGTTGTCTCATGTTGTACCCTGGGTTTTTGCCAAACTGAATTACTCAGTGTTGCTTTATTACAGCTCCATAATTTTAACACGAATTTCTTCTATCAATACCTGGAATGCCAACCATTACCAGCTGGCATGCTGAAATGTGTCCATACTACAAGTCCCAGTTTAAATGCTACCTCCTCCAAGATATTTTCTCCAGTCACCTCAGACTCAGACTAATTCTCTGAAATCTCTCATCACTTTATTTGAATCATTCTTATTATAGCTACTGGTATCCATATTTTTCATCGTCTCTACTGTATTGCATGCTGTTGAAGTGAGGAACTACACCTTACATGTTTTGTAAAAAACAAATTGCCTTTACATTGCAAGCTATAAATAGATGTTTTCTAAATGAATTCTAATTAGGCAGAAATGATAATAAATTTGTTTAAATGAATAATTAACTTTATACTGAATAATCATGTTTCTACAGTTTTTAAATCCTTAAAAATAATTTAGTAACTATATTATGCATTATTATTTACTAAAAGCTTTCCTGGATTCCTTAGACAAGTTTTCACTTCATGATATGTATGCATTAACCTAGAAAACTTTGAGACAAAGTTCTTTGATCTGTATCCCTGAAAATCTAACTTTCTTTGTATCCACACATACCCTCCTGCATGGTTAAGAACTGAGACGCTCTTTCTCCCCAGACCGTCTCTTTTCTTACAAAGACGTGCCTAAATAAGACAGCCAGAGGGGATCTGTTTCTCTTAAAATCCTCCAACACCTGCCTGCTCCACCTACCCTGCTCAACGCCCACCTCTCTGAAGATCAGTGTCAGATGCCCTGACAGCTCAAAACAGCAGTTGGATTTTCCGGAATGCCATTGTTTGGGGGAGTAAAGGTGGGGAGAAATCCAAGGCAGGCAGTGAGACCGAAGCTAAAGGATACATGGCAGTGGGCTTGGTCCCTGGGGATAAAATTGCCTGGTAGAAGGAACTAGCCAACGGGACAGTCCCCCAGCTGTAACGTGGGGAGAAGGGGGGTCTCTGGGCACACAGGCTTCACTGCTCACGAGTCTATGGAACTAGGATTTTTAGTGCTTCCAGCCAACAACACCAATCCAGACTCAACAGATCTGTGATCCAATGGTTAGAAAAGAAGGAAGAAATACAAACTAAATTTAAAATAATTTACACATCTGTAGTCCATTTGCTCTTACCCAAAGCCTCCCCTATTACTGTTCTCTTCTTGGTAGCCCATGTCACCATCCTTATGTCCCTTGTTTCATTTCTTGAACCCAAAGACAGACCTACAGACTGAAATTGGAAGCAAGTGAGGAGAATGCTGGATAGATATTTCCAAGCCTCCAAAGCTGAAGGCAGACCTCTACGCTCATTGAGATTTTGCCTTTTGGTCTCAATGCCAGAACTGCAGGTAGCAAGTGAGGTAGCAATGGCTCTAAGTGTCCACAGTCAGACCCTCCTGTCCAGGCCAGCAGGCTAGTATCTTTGCAAATGAGCTATTTTCAGAGTGTGATCTGACTCAGAATTCCTCCTGCTTCTGCAGAGCTCTACCTCTTCTCTTACTCTGAGGCAAGATTGATAGAATTAAGAGCGCGTAGTTCTCTCCTTTTCACTTTTTTAGTAAATTAATTAATTTGTATGTATTCATCATCTATATCACCTTTAATATGTAAGTCCTGTAAGGGCAGAGACCACGTCTGACTGGTTTTTTTTCCACGTCTACAGTGTCTGGCACGTAAATGGTACTAATCCCTTATTGAATAAGTGGAGGAATAGGTAGATGGTTTGAAATGCAGCTAAAGGGCAGGGTTGGTAAGCGGAGACACATTTGCTGATCTTTTCTGAATACATATGCATTTGACTGTATACACCCATGTACACACACAGATACACACATCTTTTATCTCTTTAGACGTTGCCTATGTGCCTCTGCTCTAGCCCTCTGCACTTCCAACCACGCCTTTCTCTCAGGGATGCGTTCCTTCTACCACTCTCTAGCCCTCCATCTCTCCTCTACCTTGCCCTCCCTTTGGGTGATCTGACATCTTCCACTCCATTATTATACATTAGCTCTTACAGACAGTCCAGGAGCTCCACTGACACAGGAAGAGTCCACAAGAGGGCAAGGCCCACTTTTCAATTGTATTGAGGACTTGTCCTGCATATCTCGTAACATATGCTGGAAAATATCAAAGCTGAGCAGAGGTCTGTTCAGGTCTTGCCTGACCCCAGAACGTGGCTCCTGAGGCTGTATCTTCATACTGACAACACCTGCTCTCGGGGCCCAGCTGCCTGCTCAGCTCGCCACTTAGATTTCCTCCCCTGGCACAGATACAACATGCCTCAAATTCAGCTCGTCACAGGTGCCTTTTGTAACATTGATCTCTTTAATGACACAACTCTCATTCCAGAATTCCCGTCTGGAACCGTCAGTTGCTCTTTTTCAGTCCATTTTTTTTCTTTAATCTTTATATTCTCTGTCATCAGTTCCTGTTGAGCCTCCCTTTGACTTGTCCATTAGATTTGCCCTTTTATGTTGAGGTCCACCACTGCCATCCCAACCTAGGTTTTCATCACCATAGTCCTCACTTACTCATCTCTAATATTTATATCTAAACTCACTTGGCAAACAAGTTAAAACTTTCTATGGATCCCCTTTTAAAAACAAAAACAAAAACAGCTTATGCTTCTCATTTTCTAGCACATGAAAACCCAAAAATCCATGACTGACTTCTCAAAATCTGGTCCCACCCTATGTACTGGTCTAATCTTATGTCCCAAGATCCCTCAAGACACCCATCAGGGCTGCCTCACAGTTATCCAGGAAAAGAACAAAAACCTATTAAGCACGTACTTTGTGCCAGGCCCAGTGATCGGCACTGGAGATAAGGCAGAATCCAAGACAGACATGGTCCCTGTACTCATACACCCTACAATCTATCTCAGGATTTTCTCCCTTCTTGAGTCTGCCAATAGTGCGCTGCCACTTAACATTTACGCACATACCATCATATTGCTGACTTATTCATATATTCAACCAGAGAGTATTTATTAACCACGTCATTGGATAGGGCACCGTCCTAAGCAGGTGGAAACTTCAAGTCTGGGAGTTAGAGATTACGTCGCCAGTAGAGACCCAGCACAATGCCTAGAGGTAGGTAAGTAGTCCATAACCCTTTATTTTTTTATTTTTTATTTTTTGCGGTACGCAGGCCTCTCACTGCTGTGGCCTCTCCCGTTGCGGAGCACAGGCTCCGGACGCGCAGGCTCAGCTCAGTTTTTGCGGTACGCAGGCCTCTCACTGCTGTGGCCTCTCCCGTTGCGGAGCACAGGCTCCGGACGCGCAGGCTCAGCGGCCATGGCTCACGGGCCCAGCCGCTCCGCGGCATGTGGGATCTTCCCGGACCGGGGCACAAACTAGTGCCCCCTGCATCGACAGGCCGACTCTCAACCACTGCGCCACCAGGGAAGCCCGAGTCCATAACCCTTTTTAAATGAATGACTCACATAATAAAAGGTTATAAACATTGAGCAATCAGAATTTAGAGGAGAGAGATAGCAGAATGTTGAGGAGTTTGCAGAAGGCTGTGCTTTGGAGGATGTGTGGGCCGTGCACAGACTGAGAAGTGGGAGGAGGGCATTCCAAGCAAGCGCGGCACTGGAATGTGAGGCAAGGAAGTGGGACCCACTGCCCCGCCCCCGACACACACACATCTGCTCCTGTTGTTTCCATAGCGATGGAGCATACACAGCCCTGCTAGCCCTTGAACGAGGACTATCCATGCACTTATGTTCTCATCCATAAAATGTGAGCAGAAAGAATGTGTACGGTGTCCACATCATCTGCTGTAAAATTCAGAATAGGATTGGTTATGTTGTGGAATAAACAGCACAGTTTTATTTCTTGCTCACAAAAGTCTGCTGCAAGCCCAGGGGACTTCACATTCATTCAGGATTCCCGCAGGTTTCCATGTTGTCACATCTCCACATCAACGTGTTTTGTGGTCATCGTGGCAAGGGGAGCAAGGGATGGAGAATCAAGCGCCAGCAATGAAAACCTCGGCACTCAGGTGACTCATGCCACACTGGCTCCTATCGCTTTGGTCAACACTGGTCGCGTGGCTGTGCCTAGTCACAGAAAGTGAAGAAGTGTAACCTTCCATGTGCCCCTAAATAGAAAAGAACTGGACACTGGTAAATATTGTTATGTGTCTGTTACAGTTAACACAAAATGAAATTGCATGTCATAGACTTAATCTCTACTTTCTGAAGGCTGAGACACATACGTGTACGGACCAGTCTTTGACCATAAAAATGAGGAAAATGCCCTAGGGGATGGTGGAAACACAAGATGAAAGGAACCCGAGCCCCTAAATAATTTCATGGAGCAGAGCCATGACACCAGCCTGGAATTCCCGCTTCCCGACTATCGTGGAAGAGAGAAATAAAATTCTATCAGGTTCAAGCCCCTGTGTCTTGAAGTCTCTCTCTTTCAGTAGCTTAGCCTAGACTCCAACTAATCCAGGAAGAGTCTAGAGAGACAATGGCCTTGACTGGATTTAGGGTTTGTGTAAGGCAATAGCACTGTGGCATTAAAATAGACAGAAGGAACATCAACACACATCTGGTTGTTTCCAACCCAATAATAAACTTTGAGCTAGTAGGAACTAAAACACAGAAGACATTTTTTTGTGTGTGGTTTCTTCAAGATCTAGTATATTTCTACATTCAGAGGGTATTCTTTTGTAGATAGTTGTTGGCTGATTGATAAGAAGAAGAAACCAAAATATGAGAAATCAAAGCTCTGTATCCAGCTATACCAAAGTCAGTAGAATCTCTGAAATACAGCACATAGCCTCCAAACTGAGAAGGACATGTACCGCCTTGAAACAGAAAAATGTTTAGAAGGTCTGTCTTCTAATGGAAAAGGAAGTAATACTTCAGCGAAAACATCCATTGCCCCATTGCTCCTCCAAATGCGCAACGTGAAATGGCTTTAACCTTTTAAACCAAAGAGAAAAAGAGCATGACTTCATGGGAGACAGTGTTGTATGCTAAGTTTTAGTTTATTTATATTATTATTATTATTTCTTTTGCTTTGTGTTTAAGTTGGAACAATAGAGAGTGGCTAAGGATTCTCAATGAAGATATGTGTTTCTTTTGCTTTTTCCTCATAAGTAATTTTCTTTTCCCCTCTGTTTCCAGGATGACTAGGGAAGGTATTTGTTTCAACAAGTAAGGTCATAATTATACCCAACAATTTTTTCATACTCCATTTAAACATGGAAAAGCTCTACCTGTCGGTCCATTAGAAATATTATATTAGAAGTTTTAACGTTATAGCAATAATAAAGCAGAATACAATTCTCTTCTTACTCATGATTAACTGAAATATGCATCCACCATAAGAGGACTAATAGCCTGATCTCATATCCAGATAAATGTCAGAGTGAAATGATAGCTTTAAAGAGGCTGCATGAAACAATCTAAAACAAAACGCAAAATTAGAGAATTGAGAAAATAATTTGGGGAAAAGTAAAAATGAACATGATGATAAAAAATGTATTTATAACCTGAGAAACTCATAATGAGATATTTAATTTACTTTAATCTGATCATTACCCAATTTTTCTATTAAGTTGGCTCTATGAACATTTATTTCATTCAACTCAAAACATGTGCATGGTGAAATCATTATAAATATGTCTTTAAGCAAAATCAGTGCGGGGACAGCACGGGTCCGAGGACAGTCTTGCCCCTGCAGCGCTGGGACAGGGGAGCTGACAGTAGGAGAGGCAGTTCCAGTGCGGCTGGGAACGAAGCTGTGGTGGCGCTGGCTAAGGTGTGCACTTGACAATTGGAAATCAGAGCTGGATCTTGGGAAGCTTTGAATTCTAGTCCTTAACTCTGACCAACTGTGGGGCTTTGGTGTTGAGATACGAGAGGACGAAACTCACCCCGTTTTGAACCAAATCAAGCAGGAAGAGGAATCAGAAAATTATTTCGTTTTAAACTAGAAAAAGACAGACTTGAGAACAGAGCTTAAATGTGTAGGCACCATGGCCCTGCACATACGGAACCCAGAATTAGACAACCCCTGCCCCATGACCCCCAGTCAGAAGTACAAGTGCAGGCCCTCCACAGCAGAGCCTAACCCTGCACACTTGGGTGGGAGAGGAGAAGCAATGCAGAATGTGCAGATGCCCTGGGACAGAGCCCCGTGCAAAAGAGGGGCTGAGGGCTGAACCCATGCACCTAGTTCCTCTCCAAACTCATAATCAATCAACTCACTGTGCCTCCAAGTGGGCAGTATCAATCAGCAGCCAGTACTACTTAGGAAAAATTCCCTCATCAAAGAACCGAGAAGAGTGAAGAAATGACCCGTCCCAAGGTAAGTCACTTCAGCTTTATAAACCTGAGGTTCCCATCTCTGAACTAATATCTCCAGTGTATCTTTTAGCTCTAATATTTATGATTTTAAAAAGGCTTTGGCGGGTGGGTTTGTACCCAGGACTAGAGAAGAGAGGGCAGCGCTCTTGCAGGTCACTAAGAATGGGGAAGGTGTTCCTGAGGCAGGTGGCATATGAACTCTATGCCATCGCGTGATTTTATTTTATCATATTTCAACAAATATTTACTGAATGCCTTCCATGTGCCGGTGAACAGAGTGATAAAATAGGTCAGGTCCCCACTTGCCTTCCCAGAGCTTACACTCTAGTGAGGAGAGATATTAAATAAACAAGCACATGAATGTGCAATTACCAAATGCAGTAAGAGCTTTAAAGCAAGAAAAGATGGAGGGGGATACTTGGCGGGGGGGGGCGGGCACAGCAACCTTCCAGGCAGCGGGAACAGCATATGCAAAGGCCTTGAGGCTGAAATGAACACAGAACATCTGAGACGTTAAAAGAAGGCTCTGGCTGGGGTTTAGTGAGTAAGAGCGTGGGTGGTATGATTTGCATGTAGAGGGACCAGGCAGGCAGGGCATTATAGAATATGCCAAGGAGCTTGGATTTTATTCTGAGAGTATGAAAATCCAGTGAAGAGATTTAAACTGGGGGAAAATATGCTCTAATTTATGATGCTAAAAATTACTTAGCTGTGTGGAGAATAGATTTGGAGGCATGGATGATCAAAACCCCCATGAAGTAATACAAGCTGCGTGGGCAAAGCCACAGAGAAAGAGGGAGAGGGTGTCCTCTGGGCCTCTGGAGTGTAGCCCCAGAGCTCCTGTGTCACAGTCATCACTGGGAAGAGGTCTTGATACCTAAGTGGGTCATTAGAACCAAGTTGGTTAATAACTGATGGTTGGTGAGATGACATTAACCTGTCATTCTGTGCATTAATGTTAACACTATTTAGTGCTTGGTTCAAAAGTGTAAAAGTGAATTTTTATCCAAGGGTCCCCCAAATACTGTTAATTCCAAATAGATGTTTACAGTTGTTTCATCAAAATGGTATTCTTTATGCTCCACGCACTTCCAGCCCTCAGAAAAATACATTTGAGATATGGATTCTCTAGTCAAATCTTATCAGGCAGCTCCACTCCAGTTCATTTTCCCCAGAATCCAAAACGAACTGGCCGACTAATAAGTGAACTAATTTGCGTCAGCGGGGTCTCCTTGGTGAGCTGTCATCCTGGGCTAGGGCTGTTTACATAACGATTATGACAGTATCCATGCCCTCCCCTTCATAAACAGTTTCATAGGGCTTGGTATCTGGGATCTCTAAAATATTTTCTTAATATGTATCATTATACAAGGCCTTTTAGATCAGAGGGGATATGAGCAGTGTTAATTGGGCAAATGAGACGAAATTGGCTGTCTGAAGTGTGTGTGCTTGGACAAAGACCCTTTGTCTTGGTAAAAGAAGGGGTGGGAGAATGATTAACGAGAAGATGGGTTTATTATTATTATTATTGAAGTATAGTTAATTTACAATGTTGTGTTAGTTTCAGGTGTACAGCAAAGTGATTCAGTTATATATATACTCTTTTTCAGATTCTTTTCCATTATAGGTTATTACAAGATACTGAGTATAGTTCCGTGTGCTATACAGTAGGACCTTGTTGTTCACCTACTTTATATATAGTGTGTATATATTAATCCCAAACTCCTAATTTATCTGGGAGAAATGGTTTTATCTTGATGGTGTATTTCAAACCTCTAGTTAGTTATCTAGCTGTCACCAAATTACTATCGAGTCACCAATGGCAAAAAAAAAAAAAAAAAAGGCCTTTAAAGTAGAAAAACAAAGAAACAAACAAAAGTGAGAGCCTGTGTTGACTGCCTCAGGAGCTCTCCATGCAGGAAGCCCTGCTGGGGCAGAGCACTCCTGAAGGACAGGTAACTTGGCAATAGGCTCTTGGGAGCTGCAGGGGGGGAAGAGTTATCTCTGGTCATTCCCAGTCGTGAGGCCTCCCACAAGTAATCCTTACTCCATTCAATCAACTCATTCACCAGTACTTACTGATTGCCTCCAATCGCCCAGGCCTCATTGGTCAGGAAAAAAATTTTTTTTTTCTGCAAAGGACAGAAACACAGCGCAAACTGACTTCAGCAAAAAGGGAATGTACGGATCCATGCAACTCAAAAGTACAGGGTAAACAAATCCAGATTCAGGCAACACTGGAGACGAAAGCTCCAGTGGTTTCCTGGGGGATCCATTCTTGTCTCTGTTTTCTTCAGTGTTCCCTGCATTCTCATGAGTAGTTCTCCTTAGAGGTGAGGGATCCCCTGGCAGTCCAGGGTCACAGTATAGAAACCAAAGTGGAAATTGAGATTCCCCTTTGCAGTATGAACAAAGCCCATAAGATTGTCTCTAATTAGACCACCATGTGCAGATCTGAACCAATCACTGACAGTAGGGGCTGGCCAGTGACTTGTGTCACTTTGACCCATGGAACCTGAGTCATGCACTTATCCACAGGGAGTAAAGGGTGGGGAGGGGGTAGGTTCAGCTCCATCGAAATGCCATGGGTGAGGATTAGAAGAGTACAAAGAACGTGGCACGGTGATTCCCTGAAGACACCTGCATTAGAAGAAAGGTGATAGTAAGGCAGTAGATATCGACTAAGTATTTAAATTTCACTGTCCAAAACAGTCTTGCCCTCACAATCTGATTGCAGGAAGAGGATGGTTCCACAGTGCAATGCCATAAATTCTGTAATTAGGGTGACCACACATCCTGGTTAGCCAGAACGGTCATAGTTTACGCCTGGTGTCCCAGGGTAATTATTAACAATGGACCCCTTTTCTCTCAAAAATGCCCTGGTTTGTGCAATGTGTTTTATGGCCACCCTAACAGTAACTGTTGTTGAAATGCACATAGAAAGAAAGGCGAGGGAATGACTAATTGGGAGAGAGGTGAATGCAGTAGACTGGAAAGGCTTCGTAAGGAAGGAGACGCTTTACCTGAACATTGAAGGATGTGTTGAAACGTTCCAGAGGCTGAAGACACTAAGAGCATTCCAAGCATCAGGAAAGGCAAGGAGGTATGAACAATCACTTGGGGTTTTGCTCCCATACTGCTGTGATCCAACAGGATCAATGTGTGCAGAGGAAAGGGTTGGGGCAAAGGACAGGAAAGGTGAGCCAGGTAGCTGGCCTCTGATCAAAAGGAGAAGCATCACATTAAAATGAGTTATCCAAGCTTATAGAGTCTGCAAGTAAGCTAGACTTTCATGGTTTAGAATAGAAAGACAAAGCTGTTGCTTTTATTTCTGGTCCTATGAGACACTATGAAGTATGCTGAACTTGAGGAGTGAATTTAGAAGCTTGATCCATTTCACTTAGATTCACAACACCTGCTGCTGAAGATGCAACCCAGACTCAAAAGATGAGAAATGTCCTCTGTCAGGCACAGATATATGTTACTGGTTTGAATCGTATGTAATCTGTGGCTCAAGCAATCATGAACGTGAAATGAAGAAACAAAGTTATGTTGTATAATATGCTTTCTGCTTATCCTCCTTGTGAGATACATAATTTAAAAAGACAGACAGAAATGGATCTATCATAGGGTGTCAACAGAGCCAATACATTTGTCAAAAGAACTGGAAGAAGTGTGAATTATAAGTTGTTCCTGTAAAGTGTACCCCAGATATGCTGATTATTTTGCATTATTAGCTTCACGCAGCCAAAGAGAAGGTTCATTCTTTAGTGTTATTATGCTCACAGTTTGAGAAGGAAAAGGAAATTGTAAATATGCAATCTTATTACCTATGAGAATATAACTTCTTCCTACTCTTGTATTTTCTAGTCATCGTATCACAATTCTTCATCCCCTCCAGTGAAATATCCTACGATGTCAAAGTTTATTTCATACAAGACAAATCTTAAAATGAATAATGGAGTTGCATACATTATAATTTCACACACTTCTATGTTTAATAGCTAGTTATCCTCTAGAGTACCTCTGTGCATGGGTGAGGTTAAATATCTTTATGTAATAGAATAAAAATGAAACATGAGGGTTAAACTCTAATGAATCCTATCCCTTTCTACCTATGGCTGTTGATGGGACAGGTATTATGTGGTCCACATGATACCACTTATTTAGGTGTAAAGAGAATAATTTGGTCATTAATACAGATAACCTTTGGGGTTCAGCA
>NW_006792683.1:1215713-1223994 GCF_000442215.2 Lipotes vexillifer
GTTCAGCAGTGAGGTTGGTGTCTCTGTTCTCTTTGTGCTTTTGTGTAACTTCTCCCTCCTCGAAACCTTCAGCCATCTTTGCAGTTCATGTCAGACTATCTCACCTTTCTTGTAGCTGCCATCTACTAACCTCCTGGTCACTTCATTTATTCATAGAAGATTTCGGTATGTGAATCTTTGCCATCTTCTCTACTCCTCTAGCTATCATTTTTATTGGTGTCTTCAATATCCTTGGGAAAAACCCATCACTCACACGGCTGCACAGCTCCTAGACCCTCCTCACCTTCAGTGCCCTTTTCCCCATCTTACAACGTTACCCACTCCTGCAGGTATACCCTGGACCTTGTTATCACTGACAACTGTCCCCCAGTTGTCTGTATCCAGTTCTTTAACCTTACTGCCCTTCATTCTCTCTCATTCCCACTCCAGCTGTGCTTTGATCACACCAAGTTCTCCAAATTATCACCCTTTACTTTTGTCCATTCTTCATGATCTCTCTCATTTTTCTTTATTCCTTATTCAACTAAATCATACTATATCTGTGTACTTTAAGAAAGTTAACTCTCTTGCCCCCTTTTTCTTCCATTTTACTTTCCCCCAAAAAAACTCTGACTCTGGTTGTCCCACTAGCTCTTATTCCACACTGGCAGCTGAACAAGTCTGCAGAAAAGCATGTACTTTCTGCTGACCGATTCCAGTTTAAACTCATGAGCACACATCCGTACCAGGTATTCAGTACTGCTTGGTCATCTCTGTATTTTAATGGCTGCTCACTTCCCACTCTCCAAGATGAGACTATGTCACAATTTTCCTACCACCCATGTCTGTTCCGAGATGCAGCCCACCCTCTGTGCACCCATTTTCTCATGCCTGCCTTTGTAAGAGATGAGCATGCCAGCTTCCACCAAAGCCAGGACTTGGGCACATGCTCTCCAGCCTGCGCCTTTGCTACTCCAGGACTCTCTTCCTGCAATATTCCTTCTTTTCATCAGTTTATCCTTCTGAACGTAATCATTCCCACTGGTGTAAACACGTTCTCTTGATTCCTTCCTCTATATCCTGCCATATTTCTCAGCTCCTCTTTGGAGAAAAACATTCCAGAAGGGTTGACTGAAGTTGTTGTCTCCATTTGCTCTTCATTCCTTTGTTTCCTCAGCCCACTCCAATGGGTCTTTATTCCCATTCCTCTGAAACTGTGCTACATTAGGTCAGCGACAACGTACGTTCTATCAAATGTAATGGTCACTTGGTCATCCATATCTTACTAGGCTTCTCATAAGCACTTGGCATGGGTGACCACTGGTCTTCACAGAGATACTTTCGTCTCCTGATTCTCCCCCTTCCTCACTGGCCACTTCTTCCCTGCTCATCCTCTTCTGCTCAGTCGCCAGTGTGTTCCCCCAATACATCATTCCCATATTAGGCCCTCAGCTGGGAATGCCCTTTCCTTCAATCTCCTACATGACATTTAAGTCTCACCTTAAACAGCAGCCCCTCAGAAGTGCATTTTCTGACAAGTCGATTTTAGTCTCCCAGAAGCTCTATCTCATATCACCTTGTTTTATCCTCACAATAGCTCTTAATATATTTATATTTGTTTATTGTCTGTCTCATCCTACTTGAATATAAATTCCATGGAAGTGGGGAACTTATCTGTCTTGTTCAAGGCTCTAGGCAACTAAAAATATGTCTCGTGTGAATAAGAAAATTAATATTGGCTTACACAGTAAAAGCTAGTATTTTTTCACTAACAACTGTATCGTCTTTGCATTTCTATGTTTGTCAAAGCATTTGACGCCATGTGGATGGAAATTTCTTCACTCATCCACAAAATAAGATTGGTTTTCTTTTAAATAACTCAGAAAAGGTCTAGAATTCAATAAAGTTTTAGAAACCACTGCATTTACTTCAATCTCCATTTTCACATACTAACCTAGGAACTGTAATACTAATCCTTTATAGGTCAAGACCCACTCTTAAAAAAAGAAAAGCCCTTCAAAGGCAGTGACAGTAGCTAATACTAAAAGTGGAGGGGCTTCTAATTAAATCATAGACAAATATGCCACAGGATGATTTTGTCTGCCTCAGATTAAAACTTAAATGTTAAGATTTAAGCTTAAATATATTGAGTCATTTAAATACAATTCTAGATTATTTTCTGTGGCATTGTTTAACACAAAGAGTATTATTATATATTTTTCCAAAAATTATGCTAATACTTTTATTTATAACTTTGACTAATCATTTTCTCTAACTCTGGACACTGAGATGGAAAATAAATTCTAGAAATGGGAATCTAGAAAACTTGAGTAAATTTTTAATTTAGTTTTCCTTCAACCAAAGAGTAAATCAGCTGATCTGTCAGTCATTAATTACACAATTCACGAAATTTAGAGCAATTTTTCATGATAACCTAAAGACTCATGTGCCCTTGCAAAAGCCATATCCTATAGAGAATTTGCTCAATAAATATAACAACACTAGGTCCTGCCAAATATCTCGCTTAATATGTGAAATAAATGTGTATTTCTCAACATCTCATTTTCATGCCAGAGAATTGCTGACTGAGTGCTATAAACAGGACAAGTGATATCCCACCCTAAAGAACAAAGACAGGCCTTTTCTGGCCAATATAGATGATGACTCATGCTGGTTTCATTAAAAAGGCAAATCCCAAGGTAAAAGAAAAACACTTTTACAGAACTTTTTCTCATAACACCTCAGCTATGCATAGTATTATTAACCCATATTACTTGTCTAGGGATGTTAATCCACATATAGGGTATTACTCCAGTGAGGAAATAAAGTGAATACAATCGTTTCAAATGATACTAATTTAAGGATACAGAATTGCAATTTTGCTATGTAAAATTTGCCATTTTTGTAAAAGAAATAAAACATTATTGGGGACAAGCAGTTGAAACAAAGATGCAGAATCAGGCTATTTACAAAGTCATGTTATCACTAATCTTTGATTTCTAAGAATATTATTTGAGTCTTTAACTTACTGGACATAATATTAAAATATGTGTTTTCTAACTCAGACATAGCTTTCAAGTGGTGATTAAATATGAAAGTAAATGGGAGTAAATAGGTGTGAGTTTTGAAAAAAAAAAAAACTATTCCCAGTATTAAAAAATCTTATTATGTGTTACTAAACACTAGGACAAATAAATTCAATGAAACTGGACTCTTAAGCGTTGGTTTTCCTTCTGTAATACCTTTGACCAAGAAAAAAAGTTTTTCCTATTCCTAGAAAGTTCTTTGCAAAATGTCTTCTGTTTCAAACTATTGATGAATATTTATTTTTTCTAGTTTTACGCAGTTTATGGGAAACAAATGAAACAATACATTTCTTTGAGTTAATCTTGGCTGTTGAGCTACTATACTTTTATACCTTGGCTAAAGATTGGTTTGGTATATTAAATGTAAACCTCTATACTCTCCCTTTATAGTCATATCTGTCATTTGTTTTTTTTTCCAAGTCGTTAGTCCTTTATTTTTTTAATCGTTCCTTTAACTATCAAGTGAGACCCTATGATTTCTTATCTGAACGTGAATAAACCACTTCTTTGAAGCTGCTTCAGCTATAGCCAGGAGGTCATAATAAGGATAATGGAGATAACAGTCACTGTCATCACCACCATACTGTTCCCACCAGTCACAGTCACAACCTCCTCAGGCCCCAGCATAGTCTCCATTTTAATAATGGTTAATGAGCTAAAATATTGAAACATACTCTCCTTTCGCTCAGGGCTTTTGTACTGCATATGCTAATCACATGAAAGAACTAGAAAAAGATGCAGTGGAACAGGTTATGATCAAGAATGTTATATACTCTTTTTTTTTTAAACATCTTTATTGGAGTATAATTGCATTACAATGGTGTGTTAGTTTAGTTTCTGCCTTATAACGAAGTGAATCAGCTATACAAATACATATGTCCCCATATCTCTTCCCTCATGCGTCTCCCTCGCACCGTCCCTATCCCACCCCCCCTAGGTGGTCGCAAAGCACCGAGCACATCTCCCTGTGCTATGCGGCTGCTTCCCACTAGCCATCTATTTTACATTTGGTAGTGTATATATGTCCATGCCACTCTCTCACTTCGTCCCAGCTTCCCCTTCCCCCTCCCCGTGTCCTCCAGTCCATTCCCTACCTCTGCATCTTTATTCCTATCCTGCCCCTAGGTTCTTCAGAACTTTTTTTTTTTTTTAGATTCCATATATATATGTTAGCATACGGTATTTATTTTTCTCTTTCTGAGTTACTTCACTCTGTATGACAGTCTCTAAGTCCATCCACCTCACTACAAATAACTCAATGTCATTTCTTTTTATGGCTCAGTAATATTCCATTCTATATATGTGCCACATCTTCTTTATCCATTCATCTGTTGATGGACACTTAGGTTGCTTCCATGTCCTGGCTATTGTAAATAAGGCTGCAATGAACATTGTGGTACATGACTTTTTTTTTTTTTAACATCTATATTGGAATATAATTGCTTTACAATGATGTGTTAGTTTCTGCTTTATAACAAAGTGAATCAGTTATACATATACATATGTTCCCATATCTCTTCCCTCTTGCATCTCCCTCCCTCCCACCCCTCTAGGTGGTCACAGAGCACCGAGCTGATCTCCCTGTGCTATGCGGCTGCTTCCCACTAGCTATCTATTTCACATTTGGTAGTGTATATATGTCCATGTCACTCTCTCACTTTGTCACAGCTTACCCTTCCCCCTCCCCATATCCTCAAGTCCATTCTCTAGTAGGTCTGTGTCTTTATTCCCGTCTTGCCCCTAGGTTCTTCATGACCTTTTTTTCCCCTTAGATTCCATATATGTGTTAGCATACAGTATTTGTTAGCATACAGTATTTGTTAGCATCCGTATGTGTTAGCATACGGTATTTGTTTTTCTCTTTCTGACTTACTTCACTCTGTATGACAGAGTCTAGGTCCATCCACCTCACTACAAATAACTCCATTTCTTTTCTTTTATGCATGAATAATATTCCATTGTATATAGGTGTCACATCTTCTTTATCCATTCATCTGATGATGGACACGTAGGTTGCTTCCATGTCTGGGCTATTGTACATAGAGCTGCAATGAATATTTTGCTACATGACTATTTTTGAATTATGGTTTTCCCAGGGTATATGCCCAGTAGTGGGATTGCTGCGTCATATGGTAGTTCTACTTTTGCTTTTTTAAGGAACTTCCATACTGTTCTCCATAGTGGCTGTATCAATTTACATTCCCACCAACAGTGCAAGAGGGTTCCTTTTTCTCCACACCCTCTCCAGCATTTATTGTTCGTAGATTTTTTTATGATGGCCATTCTGAACGATGTGAGGTGATACCTCATTGTAGCTTTGATTTGCATTTCTCTAATGATTAGTGATGTTGAGCATCCTTTCATGTGTTTCTTGGCAATCTGTATATCTTCTTTGGAGAAATGTCTATTTAGGTCTTCTGCCCATTTTTGGATTGGGTTGTTTGTTTTTTTGATATTGAGCTGCATGAACTGCTTGTAAATTGTGGAGATTAATGCTTTGTCAATTGCTTCATTTGCAAATATTTTCTCCCATTCTGAGGGTTCTCTTTTCATCTTGTTTATGGTTTCCTTTGCTGTGCAAAACCTTTTAAGTTTCAGTGGGTCCCATTTGCTTATTTTTGTTTTTATTTCCATTTCTCTAGGAGGTGGGTCAAAAAGGATCTTGCTGTGATTTATATCATACATTATTCTGCCTATGTTTTCCTCTAAGAGTTTTATAGTGTCTACATTTAGGTCTTTAATCCATTTTGAGTTTTTTTTTGTGTATGGTGTTAGGAAGTGTTCTAATTTCGTTCTTTTACATGTAGCTGGCCCGTTTTCCCAGCACCACTTATTGAAGAGGCTGTCTTTTCTCCATTGTATATTCTTATCTCCTTTATCAAAGATAAGGTGACCATATGTGCATGGGTTTATCTCTGGGCTTTCTGTCCTGTTCCATTGATCTATATTTCTGTTTTTGTGCCCATACCATACTGTCTTGATTACTGTAGATTTGGAGTATAGTTTGAAATCCGGGAGCCTGATTACTCCAGCTCCGTTTTTCCTTCTCAAGAGTGCTTTGGCTATTCAGGGTCTTTTGTGTTTCCATACAAATTGTGAAATTTTTTGTTCTAGTTCTGTGAAAACTGCCATTGGTAGTTTGATAGGGATTGCACTGAATCTGTAGATTGCTTTGGGTAGTATAGTCATTTTCACAATGTTGTTTCTTCCCATCCAAGAACATGGTATATCTCTCCATCTGTTTCTATCATCTTTAATTTCTTTCATCAGTGTCTTATAGTTTTCTGCATACAGGTTTTTGTCTCCTTAGGTAGGTTTATTCCTAGGTATTTTATTCTTTTTGTTGCAATGGTAAATATGAGTGTTTCCTTAATTTCTCTTTCAGATTTTTCATCATTAGTTTGTAGGATTGCAAGATATTTCTGTGCATTAATTTTGTATCCTGCTACTTTACCAAATTAATTGATTAGCTCTAGTGGTTTTCTGGTAGCATCTTTAGGATTCTCTATGTATAGTATCATGTCATCTGCAAACAGTGACAGCTTTACTTTTCCTTTTCTGATTTGGATTCCTTTTATTTCTTCTCTGATTTCTGTGGCTAAAACTTCCAAAACTATGTTGAATAATAGGGGTGAGGGTGGGCAACCTTGTCTTCTCCCTGATCTTAGAGGAAATGGTTTGTTTTTCACCATTGAGAACGATGTTTGCTGTGGGTTTGTCATATATGGCCTTTATTATGTTGAGGTAAGTTCCCTCTATGCCTACTTTCTGGAGGGTTTTTATCATAAATCAGTGTTGAATTTTGTCAAAAGCTTTTTCTGCATCTATTGAGATGATTATATGGTTTTTCTCCTTCCATTTGTTAATATCATTTATCACATTGATTGGTTTGCATATACTGAAGAATCTTTGCATTCCTGAGATAAACCCAACTTGATCATGGTGTATGATCCTTCTAATGTGCTGTTGGATTCTGTTTGCTAGTATTTTGTTGAGGATTTTTGCATCTACGTTCATCAGTGATATTGGCTTGTAGTTTTCTTTCTTTGTGACATCTTTGTCTGGTTTTGGTATCAGGGTGATGGTGGCCTCGTAGAATGAGTTTGGGAGTGTTCCTCCCTCTGCTATATTTTAGAAGAGTTTGAGAAGGATAGGTGTTAGCTCTTCTCTAAATGTTTGATAGAATTCGCCTGTGAAGCCATCTGGTCCTGGGATTTTGTTTGTTGGAAGATTTTTAATCACAGTCTCAATTTCAGTGCCTGTGATTGGTCTGTTTTGCTTTTCTGTTTCTTCCTGGTTCAGTCTAGGAATGGCATGCTTTTCTAAGAATTTGTCCATTGCTTCCAGGTTGTCCATTTTATTGGCATAGAGTTGCTTGTAGTCATCTCTCATGATCCTCTGTATTTCTGCAGTGTCAGTTGTTACTTCTCCTTTTTCATTTCTAATTCTATTGATTTGAGTCTTCTCCCTTTTTTTCTTGATGAGTCTGGCTAATATTTTATCAACTTTGTTTATCTTCTCAAAGAACCAGATTTTAGTTTTATTGATCTTTGCTATTGTTTCCTTCATTTCTTTTTCCTTTATTTCTGATCTGGTCTTTATGATCCTTCTGCTTAACTCTGGAGTTTTTTTGTTCTTCTTTCTCTAATTGCTATAGGTGTAAGTTTGCTTGTTTATTTGAGATGTTTCTTGTTTCTTGAGGTAGGATTGTATTGCTACAAACTTCCCTCTTAGAACTGCTTTTGCTGCATCTCATAGGTTTTGGGTTGTCATGTTTTCATTGTCATTTTTTTCTAGGTATTTTTTGATTTCCTCTTTGATTTCTTCAGTGATCTCTTGGTTATTTAGTAGTGTATTGTTTAGCCTCCATGTATTTGTATTTTATTCCTGTAATTAGTATCTAGTCTCATAGCATTGTGGTCAAAAAAGACACCTGATACGATTTCAGGTTTCTTAAATTCACCAGCTTGATTTGTGACCCAAGATAAGATCTATCCTGGAGAATATTCCATGAGCACTTGAGAAGAAAGTATATTCTGTTATTTTTGGGTGGAATGTCCTATAAATGTCAATTAAGTCCATCTTGTTTAATGTATCATTTAAAGCTTGTGTTTCCCTATTTATTTTCATTTTGGATGATCTGTCCATGGGTGAAAGTGGGGTGTTAAAGTCCCCTACTATGAATGTGTTACTGTCGATTTCCCCTTTTATGGCTG
>NW_006792683.1:1224015-1240187 GCF_000442215.2 Lipotes vexillifer
CTCCTGTGTTGGGTGCATAAATATTTACCATTGTTATATCTTCTTCTTGGATTGATCCCTTCATCATTATGTAGTGTCCTTCTTTGTCTCTTGTAATAGTCTTTATTTTAAAGTCTATTTTGTCTGGAGAATTGCTCTCCAGCTTTCCTTTGATTTCCATTTGCATGTATATCTTTTTCCATCCCCTCACTTTCAGTCTGTATGTTTCCCTAGGTCTGGAGTGAGTCTCTTGTATACAGCATATATATGGGTCTTGCTTTTGTATCCATTCAGCCAATCTATGTCTTTTAGTGGGAGCATTTAATCCATTTATATTTAAGGTAATTATTGATATGTATGTTCCTATTACCATTTTCTTAATTGTTTTGGGTTTGTTATTGTAGGTCTTTTCCTCCTCTTGTTTTTCCTGCCTAAAGAAGTTCCTTTAGCATTTGTTGTAAAGCTGGTTTGGTGGTGCTGAATTCTCTTAGCTTTTGCTTATCTGTAAAGGCTTTAGTTTCTCTGTCAAATCTGAATGAGATCCTTGCTGGGTAGAGTAATCTTGGTTGCAAGTTTTTCCCTTTCATCACTAAATATGTCTTGCCACTCCCTTCTGGCTTGCAGAGTTTCTGCTGGAAGATCAGCTGTTAACCTTATGGGGATTCCCTTGTATGTTATTGCTGTTTTTCCCTTGCTGCTTTTATTATTTTTTCTTTGTGTTTAATTTTTGATAGTTTGATTAATATGTGTCTTGGCATGTTTCTCCCTGTATTTATCTTGTATGGGATTCTCTGTGCTTCCTGTACTTGGTTGACTATTTCCTTTCCAATATTAGGGGCGTTTTCAACTATAATCTCTTCAAATATTTTCTCAGTCCCTTTCTTTTTCTTTTCTTCTTCTGGGACCCGTATAATTCGAAAGTTGGTGCATTTAATATTGTCCCAGAAGTCTCTAAGACTGTCCTCAATTCTTTTCATTCTTTTGTCTTTATTCTGCTCTGCAGCAGTTATTTCTACTATTTTATCTTCCAGGTAACTTATCCGTTCTTCTGCCTCAGTTATTCTGTTGTTGATTCCTTCTAGAGAATTTTTAACTTCATTTATTGTGTTGTTCATCATTGTTTGTTTGTTCTTTAGTTCTTCTAAGTCGTCATTAAACGTTTCTTGTATTTTCTCCATTCTATTTCCAAGATTTTGGATCATCTTTACTATCATTACTCTGAATTCTTTTTCAGGTAGACTGCCTATTTCCTCTTCATTTGTTTGGTCTGGTGGGTTTTTACCTTGCTCCTTCATCTGCTGTGTGTTTTTCTGTCTTCTCATTTTGCTTAACTTACTGTGTTTGGGGTCTCCTTTTCGCAGGTTGCTGGTTCGTAGTTCCTATTGTTTTTGGTGTCTGCCGCCAGTGGCTAGGGTTGGTTCAGTGGATTATGTAGGCTTCCTGGTGGAGGGGACTGGTGCCTGTGTTCTGGTGGATGAGGCTGGATCTTGTCTTTCTGTTGGGGAGCACCACGTCCGGTGGTGTGTTTTAGGGTGTCTGTGACCGTATTAACGATTTTAGGCAGACTGTCTGCTAATGGGTGGGTTTGTGTTCCTGTCTTGCTACTTGTTTGGCATAGCATGTCCAGCACTGTTACTTGCTGGTTGCTGAGTGGAGCTGTGTCTTAGTGTTGAGATGGAGAGCTCTGGGAGAGCTTTCGCCGTTTGATATTATGTGGAGCTGGGAGGTCTCTGGTGGATCAATGTCCTGAACTCAGCTCTCCCACCTCAGAGGCACAGGCCTGACACCTGGCTGGAGCACCAAGACCATCAGCCACACGACTCAGAAGAAAAGGGAGAAAAAAAGAAAGAAAGAAAGAGAGAGAGAGAGAAAGAAAGAAACAAAATTATTAAAATAAAATTTTTTAATTATTAAAATTAAGAAAATTTAAAAGTAATAAGAAAAAAGAAAGAAGAGAGCAACCGAGCCAAAAAACAAATCCACCTACGATAACAAGCGCTAAAAACTATATTTAAAAAAAAAAAAAAAAACGGACAGATAGACCCCTAGGACAAATGGTAAAAGCAAAGGTATAGAGACAAAATCATACAAAGAAGCATACATGTACACACTCACCAGAAGAGAAAAAGGGCAAAATATATATATATATATATATATATATATATAACAAAAAAAGGAAGAGAGCAACCAAATCAATAAATAAATCTACCAATGATAATAAACTCTAAATACTAAACTAAGATAAACATAAAACCAGAAACCCATCAGTCTCATACAGAAAACCCCAAGCCTACAGTTGCTCCCAAAGTCCACCACCTCAATTTTGGGATGATTCGTTGTCTATTCAGGTATTCCACAGATGCAGTGTACATCAAGTTGATTGTGGAGATTTAATCCACTGCTCCTGAGGCTGTTGGGAGAGATTTCCCTTTCTCTTCTTTGTTCGCAAGCTCCTGGGGTTCAGCTTTGGATTAGCCCCGCCTTTGCGTGTAGGTCGCCTGAGAGCGTCTGTTCTTTTGGAAGTCTGAGGTCTTCTGCCAGCGTTCAGTAGGTGTTCTGTAGGAGTTGATCCACATGTAGATGTATTTCTGACATATTTGTGGGGGAGATGGTGATCTCCACGTCTTACTCCTCGCCATCTATACACTTTTTTTAATTTAAATAACTGATGGGGCATGAACCAGGACCTGAGAGTGTATTGAAGGATATGGAAAGGAAAGCTACAGAAACTTACACATTTACAAAATCTGGTTCCCACGAAGAGAAGTGTCTTGCAGAAAGAATATCAAAGAAGAATGTCAGGATGAATATTTTCCATCACCCTTGAAAATGATACCAGTAAAAGAGGGGTTGACAACAATACTCTTGTACTTAGGAGATTTACAGAAGGCTTCTGAAGAGCTACTGGAGTGCCAGGCAATTCTGCTGGTGGTATGGTGCAATTTGAAGGACCAAAGAAGGTCCCATACTGCAAAATACACCTCTACCACTAATAGACTAATCACAGCACTCAAAATTTCTTCACTAGAAATGCAATGCTTTCCTTTATGAAGTCTTTTAAACCTATAGTTGAGATTCAGTACCAGTTAGTGAAACCACCTGTATCAGAATCTTGTGGAAACCTTGTTTCCAAAGGATGCTTTGGCTTTATTTTCAAGAGTTTCCTAAGCTAGGCATTAGGATTATATGTTTTTAAAAGTCTTCCTAAGTGTGTTTGATGTGCATCCAGGTTAAGGAACCGTTGTTATTATCTCCCATTAGAAAGCCAACACACTTGGGATTAAGGAATTCATAGTAAGTCAATAACAACTTGTACTTTAGAAAAATTAGTTGACCTGTAAGAGTGAGATGCTTATGTGGGGAAGACTCCAGAAGACTAAGGGCAGGGAGAGAAACACTCAAGATCTAAGTAATGGCCCCAGTACTAAAATCAGTGACTTCAAGGCTTTGCCTTGTCTTAATAAATCCATCAATTTAATGTAATGGTATTTTGCTGAATGTTAGAAAACTCACCATGTGCCAAGTATTGTTCTGAGTACTTTACAAATATTAACTTATTTAACCTTCATAACAACCCTATGATGTAGGTTCTACTATTTCCCCTATTTTACAGATGAGGAAACTAAAGCTAAGGTGACAATATGAAGTCATTTACCTGAACTATTAAGTGGCCGAGCTCCACAGTTCCTGCTGCTAACTGCTGGGTACTGTGACCTTTCAGATGGCAGGGTAGGCACTGAGGAATTGAAGATGAATAACCCATAGGGAGTCTGTAGACTGAATAATGGAATCCAACTGGGAAATCAGGTTCCTGCCATCAGTGCTTTAGGAAGAGAGAGCAAGAACTAGTTCTTGCCCAAGCAAATCCTGGTTGACCTTCGTCCTCCTCATACTGTTCACCATCTTTGCAAAAACCCATCACTTGGCTTGCCAAATGCTTCCCCTTGGTTTCCCCTGTGCTTTTGTTGGGGGGGGGGGATTGGAAAACTTGAATATATATTTGATAGAGTGGAGTCGGTTTTATTTCATTTTGAAATGGGATGTAACCGGATATCGGTGGTGATGATTCTAGAGATTCTCACTTTGGAGAAGATATTGCCATAGGAAAAGGATTAACTCTCAGAGGAATGGATGCAATCAATTTTATTCTTTATAGACCCAGCCTTGGTTTGCAAATGGAGTGAGTGATGCGGCAGCAGGTGAGAGAGCACTCATTAAAAAAAACAAAAAGAACAAAAAACCTTGGCAGACCCCAGCTTAAAAGTGTCCACAGCCATTTGAAATCGTGCTTTGCATATTTACCTCTTTGTTTTGCATACTACTCCCTCCTGCTCATGGATTCGAGATAATTTACAAGAAAAAATTATAAGCAAATAAATTGTTTTCTATTTTTTTCCTGAGTTTCTCATCCCTCCTTAACTAGACTCTATTCATTTGACTAACTCAGGGTATTCTGTTTAATTGGTATCCTGCCAAATGACACGACCTCTTAATTGGCAGAGTACTAGGTAAAACGATTTAGTTTAATGCTTTTCAATCACTTTACACTATTGTTAACGGCAGAACAACTTACTAGTTTAAATAGAGAGGGAAAAAAAATCCCAACTGTTACTAATGTCCTAAAAGCTGTTTATAGTAGTTTATGGGACTGAATTAATGTTGCTCATCTAGAATTTTGCCTTCTAAACTCTGGGGTTTTGTCCCGTTCTAATGGCCATTAAAGTTGTAGTATCTGATCATTATTTTAATGTTTCTTAATTATTTAATTCCTAATAATTGAAACGTGTTTACTGTATCTTCATAAGTGAAACCGTTTCTGGTTTTCCTTGTTCTTGAACTATCGCTATGTCTCTGATAGTTATATAAATGAAAAGGATTATTGAAATACGTAGAAAATGCTGAAAAGACTTACTGTCACTTTGCTAACATTATGGGGCAGAAATTATTTTTATTCTTATTTTTTAATTAAGATATATGAAGCATGAGTGGGTAAATAACCTGCCCATAGTGACATAGTCAGTGATTTTCGAAGCCAGGATTCTAAACTAGGCGTTCTGATTTCTAACCCCACCCTCTTAGTCACTGTGCTTACGGCGTCTCCTGTCTGGAGCGGTTCTTGACACGGCCGCATTCGACTTAGAGGTGAAACCAACTGGTTTTTCTTTCTTTCTTCTTTTTTTTTTTTTTTAAATTTGCGGTACACGGGCCTCTCACGGTTGTGGCCTCTCCCGTTGCGGAGCACAGGCTCCGGACGCGCAGGCTCAGCGGCCATGGCTCACGGGCTCAGCCGCTCTGCGGCATGTGGGATCCTCCCGGACCGGGGCACGAACCCGTGTCCCCTGCATCGGCAGGCGGACCCTCAACCATTGTGCCACCAGGGAAGCCCAAAACTGGTGTTTCTTGTAGACAAACTGATTGTCTCTGTGAGGAATATTACAGTGTCTTTAGTATTCACCGATAATTTATTTCATGTTTTTTCCTTAGGTATGGACCGTGAGTAGCGTGTTGATCTGATTTTGGTCACTATAAAGCTTGTAAAGCTTGAGGCGCTAGTCAGACTTTTCCCATTTCTGTGTAGTCTGTGGAATGGAATCTGCATGCCATTTAAAAAGACTTTAACTATAGGGTAGAAAGATCATGTTGGAGCCAATAGGTGTGCCTTTTAGTCCTGGTTCTGTCAACTACCAGCTTTAGCATGCTAGAAAAGTGTGGGGGGGGGGGGGGGCAGGTTTTTTTATGTTTTTCTTGTGTTTCTCTCTCTCTCTTTCCTTGCTTTGTAAGAGGAATAGAGATTTCTAGTTCATAGGAATTTTGGTGAAGGCCAAATGAGATAGCACGTAAAAGCATCTGGCAAAATGTATCACTTACAAAGTAGATAGTGAATAAATATGACTTCTCTTTTCTTCCCTGCCTGCCCTTCTGCTATAAACTCTGGTTACTGACAGTTTTATGTAACTGCTATAAAATCGGGGGGAACTGAAACTGTCAGTCTAATTCATGGGAGTTGGTTATCTTTGTTATGATATTTCAGGCCCCAAATAAGTGGCACACAGAGGTATTTGTAAGCCACGGTAAAACAGAAGGAAATCCAAATATCTGGCTATTACTTTACTAATCATTGGTACCTGCTTCTGGCTGCGGTGGGCTATCTTATTTCTATTATTTAAAACTGTATTTACAGCAAACATTTTCCCAATTGCTGATGATAAGATATAGCTTGAGCTATATTTTAGTGTCTGGTATACAAACCTTTGTATATCACTTCACGTTGTTCATGTGTTCCTGATCTCAGTGCCATCTCAATATGCTTAACTGCACGCTCTATATAACATAAAAATGCCTTTATAACCTTATTTTAAAATATATTTAATGTCATTAATCTTATGGGAATGTAATAAATTGTTACTAATCTGGACTGATGTCTAATCATCCTCATTTTAAAGATGTAGAATCTGATGCACAGGGTGATTCATTTTCTTAACGTCCTATGGAATCCATAAGTATAATTTGTGAGATATTTTGAATTTCCCAAATAAATAATATCACTAATTTTCTTTATCATTTTATTACATAAATAAAAATAAATTTTGCTAAACTTTCATATGTTCGTACCTTTAAAGAAATGATGTAAAGTTTTGTATATTAAAGTATTTAATTTATTTAATTAAATACTTAAATATATGGCTAGATCAAATAGAATTTTAAAACCTGAATCACTTTAATTTTCTACTACCTCTGCAGATACACTAATAAAAATAGAATCTGACATATATATATGGCTCCTGAATCCGTGCCTGACATTTGTAGATGATTCTTATTTAATTTTATTTTTGCCACATAACATACCCTTCATTATCTACTCTGGGTAATTGTATATAACTTTTCTTCTTGGGAATCTGTCCCACTGCCCCTCCCACTTCTGGGTGGAGTTGACACTCCCAGCTCCAAAAGTAGAGTGTATCACGCAAGCCCAGCCAACCATAACCCCCAGGCTTGGCTAATGGATTCATTGGTAGATACTATCAGGATCTGGAATTTGATTTTACTCTACTTACAAGCTAATAAATTGGTCTGTTGCTATTTCATTGATGCCAGCAGAAGACACAAGATTTCTGAGTCAGAGACAAAGAACTGTGCAGCCAGTAGGCAACATGATTTGCCTTAGTTGCATTTGCCCCTGATTCTCATGGGGGTGAGGCAGTGTGAGCCCAGATGGATGATGTGCAGCAATGGGTCTGTGTCACAGCTGAGGGACACTGATCTTGGGAAAACCACCAATTTATAGTAAGCAGTAATCAAGCCTTCTCTTTGTCCTTGCTCAAGATTGCTTGCTGCACACACAACCTTGAGAAATAATCTAGGTAAAAAGTCATCAGTGCCTCATATTCTTGGCATACCCAGCAGGGTGCATGGAAGGTGAGAGACACATGGAGGGATGCCTCCCAACAAATACATGATCTCAGACAGTCTAATTAGGGAGAATCATTTTTACTATTTCCCCTGAAATTTGAACCTGGAAAAATGTCATGTTTCAGTTTTCTGCAGCTGTCTGTAATTACACAGGAGTAGCCAATCTGAAAATGGAGCCAAGACTGAGGAAGTCAGAGATGAGAAAAGGAGACTGAAAAAAAAAGATCGTACGGAGTTACAGATCAAGGACACTGTGAAGCCAGATCTTCCTCGAGAATGTTCAGTTATGTGAGCTAATTAGGTTTTCATTCATTCACAACCAAAAGAGTTCTGACTGGCTGGGCGCTTGACATGCATCATCTCATCATAATAGCCCTATAATGGAGGTATTATTACCCTGATCTTACAGATGAATGTGCGTCATGGAGATTACCTCGCCCAGTATCACCTAATGAAGAAAGCAGAGCCAGTCTGCTGATGTCTGACTCCATGCTCTTAACAGTTAAATCGCTACTTCTCAAACTTTAAGGTACTTTAGAAATACCAAGGCCCACCCCAGACCTAATGAATCAAAATCGCTAAGGTGGAGCATAGAGAACATACATTTTTTAAGTTCTTGGGTGATTCTGATGCAGGGCTATAGACCACTTGTTAAGAAATGTTTGCCTTAGAAACATGTAATTTCAAGGATACTGCTGCCTGACCCTCTGATACTATGCCCTTATTAAAAAGCTTTGCTTCTGGAAAATAACACCTGAAGCCTAGTCAGTGATGTAAACTACAGATCAAAAGAAATTCTGAGAAAAGCTCTATTGCAAGAAGTGGGAAAAGTCAGAAAACAAAGAGTCCCAGGCTGGGGGGCGGAGAGTTAGGAAACGGGAACTTAAAAGGGAAAGGAGGTGGGGGGCAGAGGTCTGAAGTTCTGTTTCACCAATTATTACCTAAGAAATCCCTTTTTGCTTAATTAATTACCTCGTGTGTGTTTAAGTTCAGATTCCACACCGAGTTTTATATAGGGAGACTTGAGGGTATTTTGAAATAGGTGTGCAGACATCTGGTTGATTTTGCTAGTTACAGTGGCTCATTGGACATGAAGGAGAATGTTTAATTTAATTATTGACTTTGAATAGACATTTTGCCACTGCTAATAATATTAGCTAGATTCATGAGTTGTTCAAGGGTTATAGAGACAAAGAACACTATTGAGAGTTACTGTTCATCAATATTTGGACAGCCTTTCCGAGAATAGTCATGCAAGTCACATGTGTTATTGTAAAATATTTTCCTGCTTGCCTATCTTGTCTCAGATTTTTTTTCTCTCTCTTTAAATTTAAATGAAGTATGAGTTCTTTTGATACAGGTATTATTATTGTGAAAGTCAGAACTTTTTCTGTACATGCTATCCTACAGCATCTCCATAATAAGTCTTCCTCCAAATGGAGTCTGATACATAGTAAATCTTTCTTAAATTTTTAAAGCTGGGAGCACTGGAGGTCGTGGTCTGTGTCTGGTCCTGGCATGTAGGTGCTGAGGAGGGGCGTAGAGTTGAATTCCACTGCAGAGATAGTACATTAGCTGATGGCCACATCACATTTCATTTTATACATCTTGTCCACTCAAAACTGAAGACTTGAATCAGTCTGGCTTAAAGAGGTATTTATTTTTAGAGTCTTAAGCTCATTATTATTCTAAAGAATTTTAGAAGCATGCCTGTAGTCTCAGCCTTAAATAAGTATAATATTTCCAGCTTTAGGCAAAGAAGATTGCATTTGATATATGTTTTGACAATAGTTAGGCTTATCATCAAAGTGAACATTTTACCAAAGGGCTTTTAGATAAAATTTTATCTCCTTTTTAGATGATGCTTTTCTCTGCCCAACAGTTTGACAAGCAGGTGTTTTGATATTTTAGTTTGAACTGGTTGCTTCTGTTCACAAGCTGTGTCATCATTACAGGAGCACCTTCCTTTTCCTTATGGGTGAAGTCAGAAGCTGGATGTATCTGCTCATCCCTAAGGCAGTTCTCTCAGGAGCACACTCAATACAGTACCCTGTCTCCAGATATTCAGCAAAGCAGTAAATAATCACTTTTAACATTATATGGGCACCTGCCTCCATCTTGGGAAACCATGTAACTAACAATGCCGAACCTCTCTGCCTTCTTTTAACACCAACAAATGAAATGTGTTGAATGAAAAGCAAGATGTCCATCTGAATATGTGGAAGAGGTTCCCACGGGCTCAGAGGTGTATGGTGCAGCAAGACAGCAGCACGGACTTCGCAATACCTTGTTTTTAAAGCACACACTACTGTAACAATTATGCAACTGTCTATGAATCATCATAGTTAAGGACCTAACCTCTCTGATGTGGCATGCTAGAATGGAGAAGGGAATGAGTGAGATTTGCAAGACATAACCCTACTACCAAAGTGTTTTTTAGAAGATTGATACAAATATAACATCTCTATTATTTGTTTAAAATATGTTGGGAATATATCACAATTTTTTAAAATGTATCTTCCATAATATTTTCCAGGAGAACTCCTTGCCTTTTTCCTCAGGCCCAAACCATACATTCAGCATTTTTCAATGGTCATTGTTACACTGGATGAAGCATCAGAGATTTTCAAATGTGATCCTTTCTTGAGCCATTCTTGGAGGGAGAAGATGGCCTCAGAAATTCCACTCTGAGAACACAGAGGTCCCCAGTAAGAGAGAGAGCAAGGACATTAAACTGATACATTTTACCTTCCTCCATAAATGTTTCATTGCTGTCTCTCACCCCGAGGTGAGGCTCATCGCCTTAGCATAAGAGAGAGCTTGTTTCCAACTTCTAGGCAGTGCAGAAAGGCTTGGGAATCAGGTGAGGCAGGGGGGATAGGGGTTGCCTAGAGATTTCTAAATTCTTTTTTTCCTGCCTTCACACATCAAAGGCTAAGACTAAAGGACTCAAGTCCTATGCTTTTCCTCTAGTGTAACACGGATGCAAGGTATGTGGAATGTTTTTCATGAGTGAGGTTGACAAAGGTAAGGAGAGATGCGAAAGACCTGAGACAGAGCCACAGAAAAAGTTATCAGCCAGAAGAGTTCCTGAGGGTCACCAGTCCAGAGCTACCCTAGACCCCCTGTGGTCACTGAGCCAAGAGGCTCACCACAGGGCTGCCTGCTGTGGCAGGGCCAGGTCACTGCTTTCAGAGGCAGGGGTAGACCCCAGGCTGGTGGGCCGTATGAGAACCCCCAGAAGACTCTGAGAGGGTTGCAGCGCACAGGAGCTGTGGCGCAGCGCTCACCAAGCTGAGAAATCAGATCACAGGATCCAGAAGCTGCTGATTTCAACAAACTGCAACGAGGAATCATCCAGGTGACAAATGACCAGTTCCCAGAGAGCCAAGGGCAGACAGAGCTGCTTTTCCAAGGACCCCACCTAGTCCCTTCCTCCATTGGGACACAAAGTCTCTCCCAATATTCACTCTAAAGCCATTTTAGAGATGATAAAATGGGAAAGGGAGGCCAGCCGAGAGATGATAGTTGAAATTTTCTGAAAATGGCTATTTAAATTATCAGCTCAGTTGGATGTTTGAACATTTATTTAATTTTTCCTCCCAGCTAACCAGTTGGAAGGAGCTTGGAATTATGTTCAGATTAGTTAAAACCAAAAGAACAAAATGTTTTCTCTGCACATCAAAGTTATGAGTTCAATTTGCCACCTTGCTATAGCTTTTGAAAGTAATAAAAACAAGTCCAGCTGAGATAATGTACAGAACTATAAAGCCTACAGTTACATGGCATTTGAAGGCCACAGTCCTCCCACCCTGCTTCTGGAATCACTGCTTGGAAAATACTCCTTTTTCCTTATTTTGCTGTGAAAATAAAATCATTCTAAAAAAGTCTGTTAGAAAAAAAAAAAACAAAAAAACTCCTTTAGTACCTTCTTAAATTCTTCCAGGGATAGAAATGGCCATCATTGAACAAAGCATAAAATATGTCTTTCTTCTTTTATGTTGAAATCTGATTTTTATATTCCCTTTACCTATTGACCTCTGAAACATCTTTAGGTGATCATTTTTTTTTTTCCTTCCATTACCTTTCCCTGGGATGTAAATTAGCAATTACTTAGCTCCCACAACAAAGTCTGAGGTCATAAATGAGGGCAGACAGTAATTTAATCTGTGAGAGACTGTGATATCATCTAGTTAGTTTGGTAACAACAGCAAACCATAGAGTACTTCCTATTCATAGTGACTCAGTTTTTTTTTTCTTTCTTTTTTTCTCTTTCTTTGAACTAACAGACTTTTCTTTACCAGAAAAAATCAAATTATAACTTCAATCTTGGTAAAAATTCCAAAGCTAATCGAAATCTTTCTTCTTAAAATCTATGAAAGAGCAACCAAGCCAATTTGTGTGTGTTTTAAGTAATCTGTTGAAACAGGAAAATTCCAATGGCAAAGTCAGACAACTTGCAGCAACATAATACATTTGTTTATTTAGTTACTATTACAGTGGTAACAGGTTAAGAGCACTAGATCTGTGTCCTCAAAAGAGGATAGTGATCAAGATTTTTATTTGTAAATTTCACTGTTCTTAACTATTAAAAATCTATTTTCCAAAGGAGTAATAATATGCATTATTTTTAAATGACAGATCTAAACTTTCAAATTTATGACCAAAAGCATATTTGTTCATTAAACAAAACATTAGGGACATTTTAACTATTGGTTGCTGCTTTCAGGAAAGCACAATGTTCTTGAAGCAAATATACACAAAACATATTTTTCCATGGTGATTTCAACCATTGTGTATCATGTCAGTGAGGGAACCTGAGAACCCCAGATGTTGAGAACTCTCCAGTTGTTGCAACACACTCTGGTTTAAACAATCAACCAACAAACATGTATTTAGTGCCTACTATGTACAAGCTAGCATCCTAAAGCAATACAGGAAACACAAAGAAGTAAAATTATTGGTTCTTGCCCTGCTCAGGCTTCCAATGAAGTGGTCAGATTAAACACAGACGCAAATTACTCTACTTTCAATGTCTTCAAAAGAAGTGATGATGTTAACTAGATTGTATGTTAGAATCACCTATGCTGGAACCAAGAGGAAGCAGGGACACAAGCAGGGGCATCCTCGGCACTGATTAAAGTCTGTCTGGATCAGATTTCTGAGTTCTAAGTCTGAGGGCTGCTTGAACCCTCATATCTGAAAGTGTTCTAGCCAGTCTCACACCTGCCACTGTTAGTGACTGTATTTGGCAGTTGTTTCACGTACTCATGATAAGGGAGCAAGATAAATAAATATATATATAGTATGTGAGTATATTATGATTTGAATACAGTATATATTATTTGAATATAGCATATATTCAAATCATATGTAGGGTGATGTTGAAAGCTAGGAGTTCGGGACTTTCCACTCTGCATGGGAGAAGACTAACCCACGTTATTTATTATAAGACAAACGAGACTACATGAGAAAAGTACGAAAAACTCTCCAAACTTCACTGAACACAAGCAAAAATAGGAAGGCTGGAGGAAGGGATAAGAAAAGAGGGCCTAGCACAAAGGAGAGGCTTGGACGGGACCCTGGGGAGAGAGCCTTCCCCACTGCTACCTCCGCGCCCGCCCCATCGCCAGTGTCCCGAAGAACAGGCCCTGGACTAGGCAAGTGGAGAAAAGGAAAGCAGAGACACATTTTTTCAAACACCACAAATAAATAAATAAATATGTTAAGCAAGAAAATAACCTATTAGGCACCGCTTGAAAGGCAGCAGCCCTCAGGGGTCGGGCAGGCCGCACCCTCTACCTGCAGGTGGCGGCGACGCGGTCGGGATCGGCCGAGACTGGGAAGACATCACCTGAGGTCCCGGCCCGGTGCCTGTCGTTACTCTTGGATGTGCACCTCCAGAAGCTTGGGTGAAGGAGAAAGCCTAGTGGAGCTGCAGCCAAGCTCCCGGGCGGCCCCCGGGGAAAGTGCGCCCTGTCCTTCCTGGCCTAATGCTGACCAGCGCCCCGGGAGTGCCTAGCTCTTGGTCTTTGAAACCAAAAGAGCCGTTTGTGACCCGGGCGGGAGGGGGGCTTCAGTCCCCCCTGAACAGCCCTCAGTCGCTTGTTCTCAGCTCCTTTTTGCTCCAAAGTGGGCTTTGGATAAGGACTGCGGGATGCCTGGGGTTCGAAGCGCGGGACCGATTTTACTAAGCACCTGGCTCCGCTCTGGGTGGAGTGGGAGGGGCGGACGGGCTCGGCGAAGCGCGCGCCTTCCTTCACCTTCCTTCACCCGAGGGTGGGAGAAAGGACCAGCTGCCGAGATCCTTCTCAAGTCTGACTTCCTTTGAAGTAGGGCTGCAGAAGGGGAGAGTGGTGGTTCTAGAGACTCCGCTAGAGGCATCAAGCAGAATCTGGCGAGCGAGGGGCCCTGCAGGGCGCGGCTGAGGGCCAGCTGGGTTTTCCCGCGGGAAACCCGTGGCGGTAACCGTGGCTCAGCTTAAACAGAAACGACGGCTGGCGGGGCTGAGGGTCGGGCTCAGCTGGCGACGTTAATAAGGTCACGATCTGCACCGGTAGGACGGGGCGTAAAGAAAGACCGAAATTGCCAAGGGAGGGGCAAAGAGGGATGCAGAAGTGCAATCGCAGGGGAGGAAGAAGCGAAAGAGGAGAAAGGGGCCCGCTAGTCTTCCCAGTTTTTAAGCAAAGCGTCCAATTCCACCTTTGTCGCGCGCCTTTCCCGGGTCTCCACCAGAAGCGCACAGTGTCCTAGCCCCACTTTCCCCATGGCACCCTGACTCCTGGGATACTTTCACCCCTCGCACCCGGCCTTCCTTTCTCCTCATCCTCCCCTTCTCTTGGTACAGAGCCCCTGCTTGGCCCGGGCTCAGAGAGTAGTGATCCGGGACGTGCAGGTGCCATTACGGAAGACGCCGCCGGACTCCAGGTTCTCAGGCTGGAAGTCCTCCACACTGTAGGCGCGGCTCTTGAGGGCCGTGGCGTAGTAGTCGACTGGCTCCTCGGCGGCGTTGTCCATCCAGCTGAGGCAAAGGATGCGCTGGAAAGAGCGCTTGAAGTTGTCTGAAAGGAAGCCATAGAGGATGGGGTTGGCGCAGCTGTTGGCATAGCCGAGGATGACCGACAGCTGGCTCACCGTGGCGTCGTCCTGCTCTGCGAACACGTTGACTAGCTGCACCACATAGAAAGGCATCCAGCAGATGACAAACACCATCACCACCATCATCACCATCAGGGTGATCTTGCGCTCTGAGCGCTTGCGCTGTTGCCAGCCGGCCTTGAGGGCCACCATGCGCATTTTGGCGATGATGAGCACGTAACACAGGCAGATGGCCCCGACGGGCAGCAGAAAGCCCATGAGGAAAGTGTACAACACGAAGCCCACCAGCCAGCGCTGGGCGGGCTCGGGCATGAGCATGTTGCAGGCCACCGTGCCGTCACTGTTGGCCGCCGTGCGCGAGAAGACCACGATGGGCAGAATGACGAGCAGCGATAGCACCCACACGCCCAGATTCACCACCTTGGCCACGGTGGGCCGGCGGTAGCGTGCTGCCTTGATAGGGTGCACCACGGCCACGTAGCGGTCCACGCTAAGCACAGTAAGACAGTAGATGCTGGTGAACATGTTGACTGCGTCCACGCTGAGCACGAGGCGGCAGAGCAGCGCGCCGAAGGGCCAGTGGCGAAGCAACGTGGAGGTGACCAAGAAGGGCACGCTGAGCATGAGCAGCTCATCGGCGATGGCCAGGTTGAGGATGTAGATGTTGGTGGCCGTCTTCATCTTGGCGTAGCGCAGGATCACGTAGATGACCATGGAGTTCCCACACAGCCCCACCAGGCACACCACGGAGTAGATGAAAGAGATGAGGATAGCGCTGCCCTGGCCCTCGCTCAAGGTCCCGTTCTGGGACGCATTTCGCCCCGGCTCCTCCATCCCGTCTGCGGCTCCGGCCCCGGGGCCCCTGCTGCCGCCGCCTTCGCCACAGCTGCCTGGGCTGGGGCTAGGAGAGGAGGGAGAGGAGGCGGTGCCATTGGGGAACATCTCAGCTGATGGGGGCCGATGGGGCTAACAGGGCTGGGGCGTTCTCCTGGCGCCCCCGCGGCTTGCGCTGTCACTTGGCACCCCGGCCGTCCGCCCGCAGCTCACAGCCGCTGGGCGCCTGGGGGAAGCGCTCAGAGACTGCAGGGAGCGCGGCTCCACCGGCGCCGGCGGAGCGCATCGCCCAGCGGCTGCCTGCGCGCAGCCGCTCGCCGCTCGCCGCTCCAGGGCACCTGGGCACACGCGAACGTGGAGAGGAGAGGCCGGGAGACTAGGGCCCCGCGCGGCACAACCATTAACTGCCGCGGCTGTGGGCTGGTGAATGATTAATAGGCACCACCCCCGCGCCAGCAGCTACGAAAATGAGGGGGGGGAGGGGGTACGGAGAAAGAGAGGGAGGTAGGCGATATAGGTGGCTTATCACCCCTCGCCCAATTTTTTCCTTCCCAGTTTTGAGCTCCGACCGACTAGAGCAGCTGCTTCTGGGGTTCCCCTGCAGCACCCCTTTACCCACCCTTCAGGGGGACCTGGGGAGTTTCTCCGCTTTCCTGGAGGGTGGATGGGAAACAAAGGTGGAGATTCTGTCCCATCCCACCCTGCTTCTATCCAAAGCAAAGGCTGAAGCAGACCCTAGGCACGGATGTCTGGAGTATCATCTCCGTTTCCTTCAGTTGCTGCCCCACCCTGGGGGACCCACTCCCGTCCAGTCGTCCGGGGCCCCAAACTCCCACCTCCCGCCCCCGCCT
>NW_006792683.1:1240274-1250719 GCF_000442215.2 Lipotes vexillifer
GTCGTCCGGGGCCCCAACCTCCCCCCTCCCGCCCCCGCCTGCCCTGCCTCTGAGAACCGCTGCGGAAGTCCTTACCCAGGGCACGCTACCTCCAGACCGACGCGTAGATGGCCCGTGCAAAGTGCCTGTGAGGTCTGGTAGCGCGCTGACGTTCTTCGTGCGGTCCCACTCCTTTCCTTGGGCGGGACCCCAGCACAGGCGCCCACTCAGATTTACTCTGAAGAGTCGCGGAACCTGACCCTACTCCGCGAACATTAGAAGGAAGGACAGCAACTGTGCGTTAGGGACTCCTGCGTTACAACCCCGCAGGCAGCTCTTCGAGAGAGGGAGTGTTCGGAGGCCTGAGAAAATCATTGCGAATCTCTTAATACAGCTTGTAGTGCCCAGAGCCCCCTGCGTCTCCCAGAGGAAAATCGACTTTAGAAAGGAGGGCGCGCGCCTGGGGGCACAGAAGGAGCCCGAGGCTCCCCCCGCCTCCCTCTCCCCGCCCCCTCCCCTCCCAGACGTGCCAGGCGCGGTACTGGAAATCCATCTAGGTGTTCGCTGGGTATAGACACGTTTGCGCCGCTTGGAAAGGCTCCGCCCGCATCCCTGATGTACTTTGTACCCGGGAGAATTTGTGGGCCCCGGGTGAGGAGAGTGTGTAGGCCTGGGAGAGCAGGGATGCCAGTCGGGACCGGCAGGTGATCAGACCTGTCACCAACTCCAGGGACATCAGGACGACCTTCGAGTCTCTCCGTGAAATACTTAAGATTGCAGCCTTTTCTGAGGCCCCTGGATGTGTGCCACGTGCCTAAACTTTTAAGACACAAAAATCAATGTAGGCATGCCTAAAGCTCACTGACTTCATTTAGGAACTGAACAGTTACTGTGTTGTTTTAAAAAAAAAAAAAAAAAAGTTCAGTTATCATGGTTTTTAAGGATCTCTAGGACTTTCCACCATCCCTAGTCTGGGCTCCCTTTGGCTTTCCAATCCTTCCAGTCCAAAGAAGAATCACTCCATCCAGCTCCCTAATTCTTTTCAAGATCCCTTCAAGTCTTTGTCTGAACCGTGCAGTTTCCCAGGAAGACTGACCTTCAGCAGCCTATTGCTGCGGGGCCTCTTTCAAGCCTAAGCTTTGTGTCAGTTTTCGTTAGTTCTTCCTCTCAGCCAGGCGGCACCCACTGTGCTGTGAGTCTCAGCTTCCCTCTCATCAGTACAGTTTACACTAAGAAGAGGCAAACCTAAACAGAAACTAAATTCCTCATCGAGGATATTTGTAGCAGACAGTCCAGAATGCAGAAATGGATGCAGAAATTGGAAGAAAAAAAAAAAGTAAAATTTCTATTTTCCCCTTGCTTTATCTGGGTATCATTTGCATGTATGTGCTTTAGTTCTCTGAACTAAGTGCTCCTCAAAGCAAAAGAATAACTTCTGTAGTGTGTTGATTATAGCAATCAGAGATAAAAGAAAAGATGACAGACTGTCATAGGAATGTGTGCAATGGACACTGAATTATTAATGAGAAATGTGCTGGGAAGAAATGTGAAATTTCCTAAGACCCAAGCTGCTTAACCCATTGCTTTATCTCAACAAATTACTTTAAGTAGGATGTGGAATTCGTGGTTAGTTGTATTTCATTTTCCTTAAAAAGTACAGTGCATATGGAGAAAAAAAAAAAAAAAAGAATGTTCATCAGGTTTTTTAAAAACCGGCTTCTTTTTCCCCAGCAGAGCTTTTAACAAGCCAAACCTCATAATGATTTAAATGCCTCTTTGTCAGTCACTGACTAAAGACACCTGGCTCTTCCTCAGGGGGGTGACATTTCAACAGTCATCATCTAGATGCCTTGGCTTTGATCATGGTTGCTCCAGGGGGAGTGGGTGATGGGAGCCAGTAAAGCACAGCTCTGTTGTTCAGGATCTCATATGTTTATTTTGCAGCTCATCTTAGGGAAATCTCCTCTCAATTTACTGGTAGCCTCATATACAAAAGAAGAAAAGACCTGATGTGAGCATGCCTTTTGCTTCTTTGTGAAGTGGTTTCTATGATGAATTTTTAATCCATGAAAAGAGACTGACAATAAGATGCTACTTTACATCCACTAGGGTGGCTATAATCATTTTTTTAAGGAAAAGAAAAATAACGAATGTTGAGCATATGGAGAAATTAGAACCCTTATATGTTGCTGGTGGGCATAAAAAATGATGCAGCAACTTTAGAATATTTGATGATTCCTCAGAAAGTTAAACAGAATCGCCATATGACCCAGCAATTCCACTCCTAGGTATTTACTCCCCAAAACCTAAATAGGTATTTGAACAAAACATTGTCCATGAATGTTCATAACAGGACTATTCATAGTAGCCAAAGAGATCAACAATCCAAATATCCATCTACTGATGAATGGATAAACAAAATGTGGTATATCTTTTTATGATCCATCCATAAAAAGGAATGAAGTTGCAAAACGCACTACAACATAGACAAACCCTGAAAACATTATGCAGAGTGAAAGAAGCCAGACACAAAAGTCACATATTGCACGATTCCATTTATATGAAACATCCAGAACAGCCAAATCCATAGAGACAGAGCAGCTTAGAGGTTGGTAGGGGTTGAGAGGGAGAGGGAATGGGAAATGAGTGCTTCATGGGTATGGGGTTTTTTGGGGGGTTTATGAAAATTTCTGGAATTAGATAGTGGTGGTGGTTGCACAATGCTGTGAATGTACTAAAAGCCACTGAATTGTACACTTCGAAATGGTTAAGATTATGAATTTTATGTCATGTGAATTTTTCTTTAATAAAAAGAGAGATTGAGATGGATATGAGCCATGCAGTGTTATCAAATCTTTTCAGCCATGTATTTCTTAACATTGTATCTGTGAACTAATCCATGAACAAAGGAAAACAACCAAGAAAAAGGCAGCATGTTTCTGGGCTAAACAACATATGATTGGAGTTGGAGCTGTTTTAAAATTATATTAAGGGCAGGAGCCCAGTTAGGAATCTGCCTTCCTCTCAGACCTCAATTTAATATAAGCATTTCTTAAAGAGACAAGAATGCTAACGTAATTATGTATCTAAAGCCTTGAAAAGCTTAAAATGAGCTTGTTTTCTCCAAGACAGTTAGCTGTCCCTCATTTCTCTCTTCTTCTGTTACTATCTTTCCTATGCCTCTATGATCTGAATATTTCTCCATATGAGAGAAGAAAGAAGATGGCTTCCAAGAAGGGGAGAATGAAAGTCCTAATTTAGGAAGCTGCAGATTGTTGGGCAGACTGATTTTCTTCCCCCACCTCAATTCTCTCCTAAAAGCTACACTCCCCTGTGCTATTATGTACCAGGTGTACACTTTGATTACTGTGTTTATCACACTGTGCTGTGATTTGTGTGTGTGTGTGTGTGTACTTGTCTGTCCTCACTTCTAAATCTGTAAGCTTGTCCAGAACAGGGGCTATATTTTATTTATCCTTATACCCACAACACCTAGCACAGAACCTGGAAGATTGCCCAATACCTCCTTGTTCTATTTTCCCAAGGCATCCCATGAATAGTAACTTCTTTTTTCTAACCCATAAAATTTAGGCACAAAGAAATGAACTTTGGGCCTCTTGCAAGAAGAGCTTTAATATCTGTGTAATATCACCATCTGTAATAATTCCTTATACATTTCAATCTTCTGAATAATTTCAATCTGCATATCCTATGTCAACAGTGATCATGCTGATGACTCATTCATTGATCATTCTTGGTCTTAAATTTACTGGCAGAGAAAGGGCTCTGGAAAATGGGTAGTACATACTTTAGTAGCTAATCATAGTTATTTAATAGTATTATGCAGTGTGAAAACCATTATACGTGGAAGATCATTTCTTTCTCACTGCAGCCCTATGTCCCAGTTGGTTTGGTGAAATAGTAATTATCAGGTACTCAAACTCTGCTTCTGTCAAAATCATTACTAATGTGTTTTTTTCCAGTTGGATCCTATGGTGATCCTCAAATGAGCTCCTTTAATCCATGTCAGTGGTAAAGGGCTGGCTGGGGCCAGGGATTAAAGGGAACGCTTCCTGGAACATACTCTGCACTGGCATCATCAGAGTTGTGTTTACACACAACTGTCTTGGAAGATGGGACCAAACTGGTTATGAGGGGTGGGCACCGCTCAGCAATATGACCCACAGCAGAGGTATATGTCACTCAAGGGCCATCTGTCATTAAGCAGTTAACATGATGACAGCCTAATAAGAAGGTCACCAGAGTGCAAAGGTAGCTATAGGGCTAAGGAACAATCCTGGACCTCATTTCCCAATGATGCCCCATCGCTTCACAACAGCCCTGATGGCGTGTGGTTCAGTTCATCACCAATCTCAGCAAATCCGCCCTAGCTCACTGATTTTCCTATTGCCTCTCTGAAACAGCAGGACAGCGTCTTTTTTTGTGCTTTCAAAAAACACACATGGTGCAACAACTCCCATTTATCTCTATGGATTCTCTACTACTAAATGATATTTCTGAGAACAAGAATTCAACACACACAGAAAAGTTTTCACTATTATTGATGGATAAATAAAAAGAAAAGAAAAGCAGCCACACATTACCTGTATTATTTTGAGTAGTCCCGCCCAGTAATACATTCTTCTGTAATGTAGTCTCTGTTAGTCAAGGATTTCAAGATTGGTTGCATTGGTTTCAATGCACTTTGGGGGCATTTTTCTTTTTAGCAGAAACTACAAAAAAAAAAAAAAAAATGCTTTCAAAGGCACAAAATCATAATTTTGTTTCTTCTGACTGATGTTTGAGCAGAGTGTCTAAACATTTACAACAAATCACCCATTCTTTGAGAGAGGGCTGTTCCTTTGGAGTGGGCTGTATCTGTCAGTCAGCTTCACCAGTTAAGGAACAACCCAAAGCCAGCAAAGGGCCAGGTGTGGAAAGTAAAGCCATTTTGTAGATGAAAGCTATGTAGCCTTCTTTAAGATATAAAACGTTTTGTTCTTAATTTAAAAACAAAAGGCATATAATTAGAGAGAGATTTAAATCTATGTAGCCATCATAACACCTGCCTAGGCACGTGCTCCATCAGCCAAAACACTGCTTTACTTAGATGACAGGAAGCAACTTAAATGCTGGTCTTTTCTCCTTTTCCACAATTAAGTTGGAATTGGTCAGTGGCATGTCTGTGTTGCTTACATGTCTGTCTTCTGCTGGAAGCAGGAAGAATGGGCTGTGGGTGGTGGACTCAGAACCACCGAGAGTGGTCCAGGAAGGGAATGGCTGGATTGCTGGCTCACTCCCTCCTCCTGAGGACTGGCAACCTCACCACCTACACTGTGCCCTGCCTCTGCTCTCTCCTTTCTTTAGGCAGTTGCTGGGGCAGGGGTGGGGAAGGGATGGTACTTGACTTTGACCTTGAGGAAGCAGCAAGAATGCCTACCCCTATTTCCTATTGGGAGAAGCAGGTGAGAAGATTGCACAGTCCAGGTGGGACCACCTGGCCTGATCAGGAAGTCACCATTCTTTGACAGCTGCCTGGGTGAACTGAAATTTCACTGCTCATGCAATTAGCCAGAACACTGGTTTCTGATACTATATCCTATGATTTTTTTAAAAAAATTCATAGAAGTAATATTCAGACTATAGTAGAATACTGACATAATTACATAATTGTATATCGTCACTTATGGTCCCCATTTCTTAGTGAGAAAGAACTGGAAATTAATATCAGAATTCCATTATGTATGAATAATGCTGTGTTTTTAATCAAAACTGAGTAATTTGTTCATTAATTTAACAAATATCAATTGAGTGCCCACTGTGTGGCAGGCACTGTTCTAGGCATTGGAGATGCAATTGCAAAGATGAACTAGTTTCCAGCGTAATTCTAGTGAGGCAGAAAGAGAGTCAACAGATGGACACATGGGTAATGTAACTGCATTTAGTGGTAAGTTCTAAGAAGACAAGTAGGGGCAAGAGACCACACAGTGCTGGAGGGGTGGGTGTATTTGACCTAGATTAGATCAAAAGGGCAGGGAACGTGATGGTGAAAGAACAGCCCTGGAGGATGTGAAGGTTAGGGAGTACTGTAACTTCAGTTATAGCAGCACGTGTGAAGCAGTGGTGCCAGGCACACTTCAGTTACACTCCTGCATCCCTCCTTTTTATTTATTTAGTTTTTGCTTCCTAATGTCATAATAATTTAGAGAACACCTTTAGATCTCATCTAGACTGCTCTTTGAACCTGGTGGATCCCGCTGACTATTTCAGTTGAGCTTTCCGAGCCCTAGGAAAGTAGATTAGGGAAACAACAGCCTCTGTAGAGTGCTGCCTTTGCAAGGTTTCTCCTCTGGGGCTATGCTCCATGTTACACTGGCACCTGTAAGCAGATAAGGGAGGAAAAGGCCAGGAGTTCAACATGTGTAAAAGCCAGTTCTGAAGCTGAGAACACTTGAACAATGCATTTCTTCTTCTCAGTGAATTGGGAAAACTCCTTCCTGAGTGGTGAGGCACAACCATGCGTGCTCTGGATTATCTGCCAGGGAAGAGCACGGGAACACCTGAGCTCATCCATGAGATGGGTGATGGCGTGCTGCTGGTTTCTCGCGGCCCAGACTTAAAAACAGGTGAAAACAAGGATCTGCTTCGGACCAGAACTGTGTGCAAATGAGTATATTTGACAGCAGGGAGTGGAAAGAGGAAGGCAGGCTAGTTGGGGAAGAGGGGCTTGGTGGGAAAGGGAAGGTTCTGGCACGTTGCAGGACACGTGGGCTTAGTGTTGTCTTCTGTAATCACACTTTATATGCAACTGGCTACTATAGCAATTCTGGGCAAAAACAAAATTCTGGTTTTCAATCATCACACGTTTCTCTCATTGGTGGTAGTGCAAAACTCATACTTGAATTAACAAAGTCTCAGATGTAAATAATTAATGATTCAGGGGCTTCCCTGGTGGCGCAGTGGTTGAGAGTCCGCCTGCCGATACAGGGGGCACGGGCTCGTGCCCTGGTCCGGGAAGATCCCACATGCCGCGGAGCGGCTGGGCCCGTGAGCCATGGCCGCTGAGCCTGTGCGTCCGGAGCCTGTGCTCCGCAACGGGAGGGGCCACAACAGTGAGAGGCCCGCGTACCGCAAAAAAAAAAAAGGGAATAATTAATGATTCAGTTGACTCAGCACCTCCTAGAGAGCACAGCCCCCGTGACTCCCTGACCAGGGGTCCCAAGCCCACTTCCAGGCCCAGTGTGGCCGACTGCAGAGCAGATACAGACACCTCTAGGCTGGAGGGGAGGCCAAGGTGTCTCTACTCATGTACATGAGGCTGCTCACTGTGCAGGACAGAGCCAGGGGTGGAAATTGAAGTGGGCAGGTTCCAGTGCAGAGCTCGTGAGGAGTGCCGGAGTCTACATTCAAATTTTACCAGGTCCTAACGAAGGTAGGATGATAGGGCATATATATATATATATATATATATATTTTTTTTTTTTTTTTGCGGTACGCGGGCCTCTCACTGCTGTGGCCTCTCCCGTTGCGGAGCACAGGCTCCGGACGCACAGGCTCAGCGGCCATGGCTCACGGGCCCAGCCGCTCCGCGGCATGTGGGATCCTCCCGGACCGGGGCACGAACCCGTGTCCCCTGCATCGGCAGGCGGACTCTCAACCACTGCGCCACGAGGGAAGCCTGATAGGGCATATTTTATTAATAGATCCTAAGCTGGATTTATAACCCTCAAGGTAAGCCAACCAAACAAAACAGTTGGGTCTTTGGGAGAACTCTGAGCACAGATGTTCAACCCAGGCCACTGAGAATATGGAGAGAGGATGTGGTACCAGCCATCATTTCCTTTTCTGCCCGTTCCCTTGGCCCTTCCCCATTTCAAAATGAAATTTTGCTCCTCCTCTGGTCACAAAGCAAACTATTACATAAATAACCCTTGAAGCAAAGAAGTAACAGCACAAAAGGTGGTTCAGGCCCTTTGGAGAACAATAGGGGGTGAGGTGTTATGGAAATGTGGTTAACATCTGGGTCCCAAATTTGCCAGTAAACAATCGCCTGTCACACCTTTAACAGTGAAAAACTGGATGGGGCAAAGGAGGCATATTTCTTGTATTTAATACAACAGAACAGTAATTAAACTCTAAAACTGATGTTGCTGATGAATTTTTATAGACACAGAAACATATTCAAAACATTGCTGTGTGAAAAGTCTATTTCAAAGCTATATGAGCCCATTAAATACACACACACACACACAGAGAGAGAGAGACCCCAAACGAGCATATGTCTGCATAGGTCTGAAAGGGCAGTTACTAAGATATTAAAAGTGGTTATCATGACGTAGCTGTGTAATGGATGACATCTCCCTTTTGTACATAGAGATTTTCTAATTTTTCAGCCATGAGTGTGTATTGCTTTTAAATAAAAGTGATAAAAGCTTTTTTTTTAATTTAAAAAAAAGAAAAGACTCCAGGCCATAAAGTGTCTGCTCTATTTAATGGGGCATTCGCTGATTTATTTTCTCCTTAATTATTTTTGCTTTCAGAAAAACAGTAATAAATTTATTCTAGAAATTAACATGTGATGCAAATTAAATAGTAAACAAAATGTATCCAATAGAAGGCGACAGAAGGAACTAAAACAGGAGCTGGAGTAGTCTACTTTCTTCCAGAAACCCCTATAGCCCCATGGCCATGTGGTCTCTTGAGAGTGCTTGAATCTGCTATGCCCACCTCTTGGAATCGCTATTGTCATGTAAATTACAAAATCGTGCTGTTTGTGAAAGCATGGTATAGTTGTCTACTGCCAAACTTTTGAGTTTAAATTACATATTTTCCATGAATTTAACCTTGTGCAGATTATTTGACCTGTTTGTGCCTCCGTTTCTTTTGTGAAGTATAATGCATCTACCTGACAGGATTGTTAAAAGAACTAAATATGTTCAAAGTGTTTAGAGCTGTGTCTCGCATGTGGTAAGCACTATATAAGTATTTAGCATCACAGGATTCCCCTGCTATCTGAAACTAGAGCATTCCTTTGAAACCTTTCATAAGCAGAAATGGCATAAAGCAAAGAAGCAATTACCTTAGGACGCATTTTGCTAACAGATGTGCAAAATAAATCAAGAAAAAACAAAGATGCTCACAGACACTTTTCAAAGCTATGGTGCTTGATGCTGAGATGTTGAATGTAGTTCTGGGGAAGGACCTTGGCTATGCCTCTCTCCCTACTTCAGCTGCGTGGTGCCTCTATATATAATCATTCATTGCAAAACAAACGCAGACTGCTATTTTTGCTTTTTGCCTTTTTTCGTAGAAGCAAAAATCCTCTTTGGATTTCTTTCCCTTAGCAAAAACAGTTACTAATGTAGGTTTTTCATAAAAGGGATGTGGCATAAATCGAACTTTTAGTATGCAGGGGATACCCATATAAAATAATGTCTAAAGTATGAATTACAATGTAACATTATTTTTTAATGAGTCAAAAGAACTTAACAATTTTGTTTTTGCCTCTTGCTCAAGAATATAATACAGTAGGTCTAGCACGCACTTATTCAGTTTAAGAAATATTTACTGAGCAGTTACTATGTGCATGTTACCTATCCTTTCTTTTCCCTCCTGCCTACACAGTTTCATAATTCAGCTCTGTGAACTGTGTTCCACCACAGGCTTTTAGTACATGTCACACATTCACCTAAAATAACTCTAAAATGTTAATCACTTCTATCAACATCATGCCAAAGTCAATCCAGTCCATCCACATCATAAGGATTTGAATGCACCACTGTATTCATTGCTTCAAATAACCCAGTTGTTACACAGGCACAGTCTGAGTTTACTATAACCTTTCTTTTTGTCTCAATTTCCACTGAGACCTCTAAGACCCCAAGTGGATGACTGTAGTTGGGATGGAACCTGGGCTGCATTCCTCCCCCCCATCCCCCCACAGTAGAAACACGGGGAGTCCTAACCACTGGACCACCAGGGGATTCCCAGAAAATGTCTTCAAATTCTAAACAGAGGTGCTGGTCCACCTCTCTCAACCCATCACCCACTTCCAGTCTATATTTAAGAGTAGAAAGGAAGACTGAGGGAGATTATTTCCTTAGAGAGAGTTGTCAGAGTGCTATGCACTTTCCCTCCCACGGAAGATGGAAAGTGACTTCCTACCCAGTCAATAAAGCATGGGGGCTTCTATAAAACCACTTGGAGAGCTTGTCAGATGTCCCCTGAGGTTGGTAAGACACAAAGACTGGTGCCTGATTCTTATTTGGAAAATTTGAAGGTGAGCAAGAGACCTGCTGGAACTTCTGATGACAGAGTGAAGAGGAAAGACAACAATTGGAAAAAGCTCAAAGTGGGGCAGAGGCAGTGTTTCCTGTGAGCTGGAATGGACAGCACAGCAGGCAGACGGTGGGAGCACCTGGAGGGACTCAGGTTGCCTGGCGGAGTGAGATGACCTCAGCAGGCAG
>NW_006792683.1:1251166-1295097 GCF_000442215.2 Lipotes vexillifer
CCCTCAGAAGGAATTGCGTGTCCCAGGGTGAGGGGCTGAGGGGGGGGGCAAGACCAGCTGGTGGAGGTTGCTGGGCCAGAGAATGGCACAGGGGAAGTCTCTAGAAAGGCATGGGGGTGATGCTGAAGAACCTACCAAGGAATTCCGCAAGAGAAAGAGCCACTCCCAGAGGTCACCCATGCACAGTTATAATTGCCAATCAAGGAAGAGCCTTCCTGTCCCTTAAGGCCCTTCCCTCTCCCTCACAGGCGCCAAAGGCAGAAAAAAGGAGTGAGGGAAAATAATGTAGAGAAATAATAAAGACTCCAATAAGCTGCGAGGATATATTGTGCAACATAGGGAATATAGCCAATATTTTATATTAACTATAAATGGAGTATAACCTTTAAAAATTGTGAATCACTATGTTGTACATCTGTAACTTATATAATACTGTACATCAACTATACTTCAATTTAAAATTTTTTAAAAAGAAGAAATAATAAAGAATCCAACCACTCGCCTCTTCCTTACTGTAGAATCCAAGCATGGGTCAGGCTGAAGCTGGTACAGGGACAGGGAGCTTTAAATTGAATCAGAAATTAACGTTTCAATTTAGAAAGAATTGCTTTTTATAATGTCTGAAAATGAGACTTAATATCTGAAAGTGAACCAAAAATTTATGAGATCCATGTGTATTAATTAAGACTTTCCACTCAATTTTGTTGTATTGAACTTCCAACCACACTATGAGGAAGTTTCTACTTACTACCCTCATTTTGCAGATGAAGAAATCAAAGCACAGAGAGGTTAGATAAGAGGCTCAGGTCACACAGCTAAAAAAGTCAGAGCTCAGGTTTGTTTAGCAATCTAGCAGAGGGCTTATCCTCTTAACGACCATTCCACACTTCTGTGGTCTTATCTCTTACAGAACTCAATCAATGAAAAGATGGTTTTGGATGTAAAGAGATTACATAAAAGGCAAATCTGTCATTTTTGTTATTTATGTTTTCCTCAATGAGTCCAACAATTACTTCATTTTTCTCCTTTATTTGTTATTGCCTAATCATTTGAAAAACAACAAATGTGCCCTTGGTTAGAAATTTAGAATAATGTGTTTTGAAAAAAATTAGCCTTAATAAAACATTATTGCAGACAGTTTAAGACTGAGCCATTGATATATCTGTGCCAAAGAAAATGCATTTTTCATTAACTACTGACCACCATTTTTCAGCTGTAAACCTGTAATGGTCAGCACTGTAGGCAGCTTAGCACTTTGTTTTGCATGAGAATTTCTGTGGTTTTTTTTTTCCTGCTTTATTCCTGTGTTCTTGCCATGGCTTACTTTTGCCCTACCTCAGACAAACGTATACCAAGCAGTGGGTCAGCAGAGTCGCTTGATAGAGGGGAAGGCCTGGGAGCTGTTTTGAAATCTGTACTGACTCCACAGAATTACAGCCAAAATGTATTCCTAGGACAGGGAGAGGGATTGCTGCTGAAACAAAATCAATTAAAAAGTAAATAAATGTTTCTTCCTTAAAGCAAGTGCATGTACATTTCGAGTGGTCTAAGGGCTTGGCACTTGGACCTTGACTGATTTGACTGACAACTGTAATAAAGCTGAGAATATACAGATGCCAGATTCATTCAGATAGGGGCACATTCTTTCCTAATTGAAACGTTGTGCTTCTCTTCGCTAAACAATGAAGTGGGAAATCAGCATTTTCAGTTCATAAAAATGCCTTAACTCACTTGGGGTAGTCACATAAGAGAACAAAATTTTAAAGTTCAATATTCACACTTGTCCAAAACAATTCTACTTTAGCACTGGAATTCTTTTTTTTTTTTTTTTGATGGTAAAAGTTTAATTGCTATGTTATCACCTCTAAACTTAGAGATTCTTAGATGCGATTTTCACACCTGCAAAATTCTAGCACCTATTTATTTTCTTGGAAAATTCTATCCAAATCTCTTCGTGAGAACACATGCTCTTAAAATCCACCAGAGGGAGATTTTAACATTGAGAATTTCAACAGAGAAGTTCTGGATTTGACATAGTTGTATTTCGCCTGACAGCTGGAACAACTTAAATTTTGAACTAAGCCTTGATGATAAGGTTTACATCTTGATAAAGCTACTCAGAATATTCCAGCTATATTAAAACCAGGGTTGAGTGGCTAGGGAGAACTGATGAAATACTGCTCTGTCTTTTCAGAGAATACACGAGGTGTCCGAGTGTGTCTGGGGAGGGGAGCTGGGTGTGGATGGGATAAGACCTTGTGTCTCTAGAGTGGAATTAGATGACATAGATGACAGAGTAATCTCAGGCCACTGCCACTATGTACACTGTCAGTAATTCCTGGTTTCCACTGATGCATAATACCTTGGTTTGGCCCCTCAGGGCAGGCTTTGACACTGCAGTTCTTTATAAGAATGATAAAAGAAGAAATGAAAAAATGTATATAAGGGATATTTTTGAAACAGTTTGTTTTATTTGGGGAGACATTATATTATTGCAGAAATCTGGATAACGAACACCATTGTGCCCCATCAAATCACTTGTTTGTATCAAGCAGCAACAACATGGTGCTATCAAAATTCCAGTTAATTTTTTTAAATAGATGATCTCTAGAAAGAACTCTGTAACAGGATTTAAGATGCAATGTCTTCTCCAAAGTTTGATTAACTCCTACTAACATATGGAGGTGTCCTTAATGCCCAGTTTAATAACTGCAGTTTTGTGGATTTTTTTTTTTTTCCTGGAATTGAGAAACAGGATAAAAAGAACACTGGTGCTGGTTCTAGTACAGACACTTCCCTTTCTGCCATTTTCAGAGGTGAATGCCGCATACAAATGACTCAGTCCTTTCTCCCAGTGAATGAATTTTTTCATACTCTTGAGTGAAAAAAAAAAAAAATATATATATATATATATATCCTTTTTCCCACGCAGTACAGTAAACAAACTAAGCGCATCCTTTAAAATATTATGTGAGTGGTTTTTTTTGTTGTTTCTTTTCTTTTTAGATTTGAATTAATGTTTTATCCCTTTATTTCCCCAGCTCAATAGGCAACACACTGTTAGGTTCTTGCCTCAGTGTGGTATGTGGCTGGTTTCCAGGCTTTTATTCTGTAGGGCTTAGGCCAACTGAGAGAATATGATTTGAGAAGAAATATTCCTCCAGAATAAAAGGAGCTCCCTGGCAACATGATGGGGTCAGGGCAAGGGAGAGGTCTGTGGCTTCCAAAGACAGAGAGCCTCTTGACTTTGCTCCCTGGAAGAACTCTACAAGTATTGCAGGACTTTGAAGTCATTGGCCACACCTCATAGCAGGGAGGCTTGAGTGTAGACCCAGGGCTACCAGTCTCATCCATGAGTTCTGTACCTGGAACAAGCATGGGAGCAGCAGAATAGTGGACTGTGAAAGCTGGTCCCTGGATGACTGAGCTGTAACAAATGTAGACCAACAACCAAGGTCCAGAAGAGTCTCCAGATACTTCAGACCTGGGTGTGAAATACCCTTGGAGCTTGACACAACCTCGAAGGAAAGGAAGCACCAGAAATGGCAGGAAGGATTTCTCGCCAACTTTAGAAAAATCTGTGCCCTAAACACAAGCATCAGCTCTTCCAGATAGTTCATGTCTTGTCTTACCATGTATGTTCTTCAGGTCAGAACTTCCAATGTCAGACCCTCATGACTTTACAGTTTTCCCCATTCTGACTAGACCCAGGATGCACTACTCTAGATACTTTCTTACTAGCACTCTCAACATCCTTGCTTCCCTGTTCATCATCTGCAGTTGCCCAGCAAAATCGCCACCCCTGACCAATGCTATCCATGTTCTCCATCTCTAAACCCAAGCTGCTGAATGGCGGCTAGAGAAATTCCTCAACAGCGTGGGATTGTTACTACTGAAAATTGCTTTTCATCTCACACTGGACCCATAACCTTGCCTGACAAGACTCTGATCTATCCCTACACAGTCACCTTTCCTATTTCCCACAACTGCTACTTCAAATCAGTACCACTCCTTTCAAGTACCCTACTTCCCTCTGTCTTTCCTTAATTCTCTCTCGCTGGACCTCTGATGTTTCACAGAAAAAACAGAGTTCATCCATGAGGTAGAAAATCCCTCATGTTCATTCACTCTATTCCCCAAAGTTTTTTGTTTTTTGTTTTTTGGCCATGCCACAGGGCTTGCGGGATCTTAGTTCCCCGACCAGGGATCTAACCCGTGCCCCCTGCAATGCAAGGATGGAGTCCTACCACTGGACCGCCAGGGAAGTCTCCCCCCAACACCCCCCCAACCCCGCCACAAACTTATTAACATCCAAACTCATCTTTCTCTCCTTCCCTCTAATCTTGGGGGAAAACATATCCCTTTCTTAAGCAAATTCCCCACTTTGCTTTGGATCTCTTGCCCTCCAGCTTCCTCAGGGAATTCCTTCACAAGTTGTCCCCTTTCCCTCTTTTGTGGTGGACTGTCTCTTTGCTTTTCCTCCTTAGCATCAGCAAGTATCTCGGCCAATAACATGTACTGATCTTAGACATTTGGCATAGTGCCAAGGATTTTCTCTTATTTCATTTTATTAATTTTTTGTTTAATTAAGTTAAATCTTGTTAATTCTCACAAGAATATGAAGTAGGGACACGAATCTCTCCATTTAACATATGAGGAAACTGAGGCATAAAAAGATTTTTGTAACTTGCCCAACATCTCACAGCTAGTAAATAACAGATTTCAATTCAGTTGTCTATATTCCAGTAGATGCAATATTTAATTATACACACACACACACACACACACACACACACACACACACACAAATATGTGTGCTGTTCTAAAAGATTGTGCTTTACATTAAAAAAAAAACAACAACCCTCCATTGTCCCTCTGTGCCCCTTTATTTGCACCATATCTCCTTCCTTCCATTCAGGGCCAACACTTCAGGAAGAACAATCAGCACTTGCTATCTCGTTTTCTATCATCAACCTGCTCTTATTAAGGTCATCACTGTTCTCCTTTTGCTAGATATAATGAAACATTTCAGACCTTATATTAGGGACTTTCCAGTTGCATATGACAATGTGGACATTCTCTCCTTAATGATTTATCCTACCGATGTTTCCTTGACATTCTCTTGTCTAATTTTCCTCTTACCTCTCTGCATGTCACTTAAATTGATATTCCCTGGGGTTCTACACTCAAGCATCTTCTCCCTCTGTCCACTCCCCAAGAGCAATCTCATGCATTATCACAGCTACAACTTTACCTTTAGGCTGATGACTCACATATCTATCCCTACCCCAGGCATTTCCTGTGTACCAACTACCTATTAGACACCTTCACTTAGATGGTCTAAGTGCATATCCAACTCAACATTTTCAAACCTCCATCACCACCTTCTCCTGAACTCTGCTTATTATAAATTTATTCTAAAAAAATGCATTGACCGGTTAGTTTATGCCAGGTACTGTTCTAAGGTCACAGCAATGAACAAAACCCGCCCCCCCAAAAGTCTGATTTATGTAATCTACGTCCTACTGGGGAATGCTGTTGTGTTTCTATCTGTATCTGCCAGGATTTAATCAGGGAAGTAGAATCTCTATAAATATTACAGACTAAAGGGTTTATTATAGCTATAATACCTTCCACAATGGTAGGGGAAGCTGGGAATATAGCAGTCTGAGGGAGAGAGTTGGAGGAAGTTGGGAAAGTCACTAAGCAGGACTCCTGAAACCAGACCCGTCCAGTTGTCAGAGCAGGAACTTAAGAACTCGTGCATCAGGGTAGGGACAGCTGCTGTCTCTTCTCTCCCTACATCTAACCTCCAGGACCTTCAGAGAGTAATGGCTGCTGCTTCACTTATGCTCATTTTACCCTGACAACCTACAGCAACAGTCATAGCTCAGCTAAATTGACATAGTCCAAAACCACCACACTCTCATAAATAATATATAGATAATTTTGCCATTGGTGTTTTAAATCTATTCTGGAAATGTCTATCTTTTAATAGCTAAGAAAGGAAAGAAGAAGGAATATCCAGGATACAGATCTCAAAGGAGGATGTGTTTTTCACATAAACATGGAGGAATAATGGAATAATAGGGAAGAGGGGCAATGGGAGCCCTGGAAGAACGCTCTTGAGATGCTCTTGGGAGAGAAATTCAGGGTCCTCAGTGTGGACCCCAGTTTCAGTTATGGCAAGAAACTGGCTTGAATAGAGTTTAACCAAAATTGAGGTCCACCCAAGACCTCAGAATGTGATCTTATTTGGAAAGAGGGTCTTTGCAGATGTAATCATCTTGAGATGAATTCATCCTGATTTAAGGTGGGCCCTAAATCCAATGACTAGTGCTCTTTAAGAAAAGGCGAGGACAGAGAGAGATACACAGGCAAGGTGGCCATGTAAAGACAGAGGTGGAGACTGGAGTGATACTGCCACAAGCCAAGGAACACCAGGAACCACCAGAAGCTGGAAGAGGCAAGGAAGGATTCTCCCCTGTAGGCTTCAGAGGGAGCATGGCTCTGGAATATCTTAATTTTGGCCTCCAGAACTGTAAGAGAAGAAATTTCTGTGGTTATAAACCACCAAGTTTTAGTAACTTGTTATAGCAGCCCCAAGAAACTAATAAAGTAAGAACATTCTACAAGTGTATTGCACCTGTGTGGAGAGGGTGAGTTTTGATAATCTTTCTTTTATTTTTTTAATATTTTATATAAAATACCTGCTTGTACTATTTAAATAAATCCATTTTCTCCTTAGACCAGCCAGAGAGGATTCTGTTGTCAGCACTCAGAACCCTGGTGATACAGATAGAGGAGGAATAAGAGAGGGTGAAAAGGAATTGTCTGTAAGAGGCTAATTCTTTAAATCCCTGCCAAGCTAATTAAATAATGTTAGGCTATGAACTTAAAACCTACCTACTCTATCTTACTTATGTTGACATTTTCTTCCACTGTATTAAAATAACTCTACATTTTAAATTTGCTGATTGCATATGCTCTGTGTAGATTAGGGAAGAAATGCCACAGAGGAAAGGAAAGGCTGTGTAAACTAAGTGTGTACCTCTGGAAGAGTAATATTCCCCACCCTCATTTACTTCCTGGGTTGTGCCAGATGACAGACAGCCAAGAGAGGCACAGAAGTGTAGAACCTCAGAAACAGAAGCTGCTATAAAAGCCGTCTAGTTCAATTACTAAATGATCAGTTGATCCTCCTTAAAACATCCCTTGAAAGACATGTTCAAACCATCCCTAAGCCTCTCCAGTGACAGAGGTCTCATTAGCTCCTGAAGCAGTCGTTGCATTTTAGGACACTCCAAGGGAGACAAAACTTCTCCAGATGATTTGAAATCTGATACTTTTGATAATTTCTAAATTTTGCAGTCTGGGGCTGCTAAGAATCACATTCATCTTCCTGAAAGACAGCACTTCCCACATTTGAACCCAACTATCATTTCCACACCAATTTTCTTTCTCAGGCTTAAGGCTCCATTTTCTTTGACTAACATGATTTCACTCCTTCCCTACTTTTAGGTTCATCTCCTTTGGCTGTGCTCCAACTGGTAGCACTAAGTGTTCTTTCAAAGTCAAAGGCAACAGCCTTAACCTTCCTTCATTTCTCACAGTGACTCTGCATGGAATTTTGACTTCCCCACCACCAACAGATTCCATCAAAACTCCCTCCTTTGTGCTCCAATAGCTTTAGTCCGATAGCTTTAGTATCACTTTGTGCTACAATGTATATTTAAGTTCCTGCCCTGCCCCGGATTGGGCAGTGATTTTACGGAGGACAAGTATAATTTCTTTTATCTTTGAATCTTAAGTAAAAAAATCACATTCCTGGGCACATAGCAGGGTTTAATAACTGTTTGAAGTGTAACCAAAAAAATGAATGGGTTGTAAATATATTCCTAGGAATGGTCTTTGACCACTGATATATCTCATGAAATGACTAAGGAGTCAAAAAGAATGCAGAGTTATATAAAACCAAAACTTTGGTGTGTTATGTGATCAAACTACCTCAAAGAACTCAATAAAAATCACATTAGAAAAAAATAGGCCTTTGATCTATGGAAGCATCAACTCGGGGTGGGGAGAACCTGGATTGGACGGGGGTCTTGACTGGTGCAGATCAGGGTCTGCATTTTATTCAGGTTGCTACTTCTCTAACAAAAGTCACACATTCACCAAACAGGTAAAGTAATTACAGCTGACACTTGAACAACACAGGTTTGAACTGCACAGGTCCTCTTATACTGGGATTTTTGTTTTTCAATAGTAAGTACTACACTTCTAGAGGATCTGCTGTTGGTTGAATCCTTGGATATGGAACTGGAACCATGGAAGAACCATGTAAACAGAGGGCCAACTATTAGTTATACTGGATTTTTGACTGCAAGGAAGGCTGGTGCACCTAACCCCTGCATTGTTCAAGGGTCAACTATAGTATGAGGGGAGGGTAAACTAGGGCATGGGGAAGTAAATAATTGTAACATTGAAGGGTAGTGGGTGGCAGAAAGTGACAGCATGAGATTCAAAGTGGAGGTTTTCTTGAAGCAGCTAGGAGAATGGTCCATAATGGCAATGAGGAGAATGGAGAGCACCTATCCTACCTCTAAGTCCAGACATTAAAGTGGGAGAGAAACAGCCACTATTTGAGAAGGCTTCAGAACAAGAAGTGTTCTTAGAAGAAAGCCAGGCTTAAGTCAGAGCAGGGTGAAGATCTTGGAAGACATTGAGGATATAGGGGATGTGGTATTAGAGGGAGCACAGTCCACAAGACCATCCTCACTTCTGAGACCAATTCCAAGTTCAGGGAGTTCCCAAAACCACCCTCAGTTTTGATATTCACCAGAAGACTTGCAGAACTTACTGAAAGCTGTTATCATCACAATTGTGGTTTATTACAAGGATACAGATTAAAATCAACCTAGGGAAGAAATATCTAGGGCAAAATCCTGGAAAGTACCAAGCTCAGAGCTTCCAGTTGTTTTCTCCCCATTCAGTCATGGACAGCTTTACTTTCCCAGCACTGATGTCTGATGATAGCATATGGAATGTTGCCAGCCAGGGACATTCACTCAAGCCTTGGTGTCCAGAGTTTTTACGGGGGCTTCATCACTTAAGCTTAGTTGACTGATCAGTGGCTGATCTCCAGCTCCAGCCCCTCCGGAAATCAAGCTAATACTGTGTGACCCAAAGCCTCCACCCTAAACCCCAGTGCTATTTATCTGACTCTCCAGCAGGTAAAGACACTCTTACCTGGCATGATTTCCAAGAGTTTAGAGAACACCTCCAGAAGCCAACCAAGGGCAAAGGCCAGATCTCCCTTTTGGCAAGGTTAAATTCTCTAGTACACAGGGGATTATACTAATGATTGATTTTTCACATTGTATTATAAGTATTTGTAGATGTGTATGTCTCCTACAATGGAGGTGAGATCCTTGAGGTCAGAATCCAGGCAATATGCAATGTCTTCATGTTGGATGAACAAAAGAGTAAATGCATCCCTCTTTGTTTGGTGTGGATCTATACAATATAATAACCTCAAACGTCTTGGTCTGTGAAATGTGATTTTACTTATTTTTTTTGAGAAACATGAATCTTTCAACTTCTCTTGTTCCTGCAAATGAGCACAAGTTTTCCTTTTATCAGTGGGAAAGTCTCCAGAAGAATATTGCTTTAAAGCATCCCTGCTCTACTCCTTGAATGACAATGTGTTCAAGGATTTATTCGACTTCAGAAGGGCACAGTTCTCTACAGTGTGGTCTTGATGCCTAAACCAGTGCATGTTTTACTAGGAGAGAAAATGAATGAATTTGTAAAACGTTTCGTGGCTTGACAGGCATCTGATTTACCTCAGCACAAAGGAAGATTAAAACTGCTCTCAAAGGCAGATGTCAGCTTATTTGTTTGACTAAAAGACTTATTCTAACCACTCATCTCTCTCATTACCGCTGGAAAAATGAAAGAATGGCTGGAAAAGAAAACATAAAAGAATGTGAATAAAAGGCTAGAGTTAAATGGAGATATCAGAACTTCTTTTGATGTTATAAGTCCCAGACTTGAATTCTGTCAACCAGCACAGCACTTCAGAAGGTGAACCTTGCCATTATTAAAAATAGCTATAAAGAATATAAAATACCCCTATGCAATCAGAGTATAAAATATTTCAAGGTATTAGAAAAATCACTGTAGAAGGAGAAAGGATTACCATTCCCCTAATTCTTCTTATGCTAACAATAGTGTTAAGTCCATGTAGTTACCTAGAACATACCATTAAGTCTATTATTCAATCTCCATCTAGGGTCACTTTTTTGGTTTTCCCACAGAACATAATGTAAGGATTAAAGAAATTGTCAATAATTCTTTTTTTTTTTCAAAGAAGAGACACTTTTTCATTCTAAGTTATTTTGGACATGGTTCTCACTCTCAGGAAGCAAAAAGAATGGCAGTTAACAGAAATAAATAAGAAAGTTACAACCATTTTTGTATGGGAAGCCATACACAATCTGAGGCCAGGAAGCCGTATCAGCTATTTCATGATAAAGCACTACCATCATGGTACCTGGTTCAACCTGATCACTTCATTAAGGCACTCTGATTTGACCTGCCAGAGAGTATCTTCAAGACAATCTCGAGGCAGATTTGTTAGGCCTGAGATGTGACTCTTAATGAAGCTCTTTGTATTACTGATTTTTAGTTATTTCACTAAAGATTACGCATTCACAACTTAATATAGTGCTCTTACAGCTAATATTGTCCCACTTCATGTAATACATGAGAATCCTATCAGAGTACAATTCCATTTATTCCACATTTCTTTGTGCAATTGTTACCATATATTTTACTTCTTCATAGTATATAAATTTGACCACATACATTTATTTTTATTTTGAGCAGTTACTAATCTTTTAAAGGAATTAAGAGGAGAGAAAGAGATAACTATTTATATTGATCCACGTATTTACCATTTTTAGTGCTCTTCATTCCTTCTTATTGATTCATGGTTCCATATGGTATCACTTCCCACTAGCCTTAGCATTTCTTATAGTGCAGGTGTGCTGAGATGAAATTTGTTGTTTTCACTCCTCTGAAAATGTCTTTTACTCTCATTGTGAAGGACATTTCTACTGTGTGTAGAATCCTGTTTGATATGTTTTCTTTCTTTCTTTTTTCCTTTCAGCTTTTTAAAGATATTATTCTACTTTCTCTTGGTCTGCATTTTTCTGATTTCTCAGCCATCATTTTTATCTGTGTCTGCCTGTATGTAATGTGTATTTTTTCTGACTACTTTTAATATTTTCTCTTTATCAGCAGTTTGATTAGGATGTGCCAGGGTATGGTTAGCTTTATGTTTATTCTACTTGAGGTTTCCTAAGTTTTTGGATCTGTAAGTCAATGTTTTTACCAAGTTTTGTAAGTTTATGGTCATTGTTCATGTATTGTTTCTACTCAACTAACTTTCTCCTTTCCTTCTGGGACCCCAGTTACACATTTGTTAGATTGCTTGCTCTTGTTCCACAGATCCCTAAGACTCTGTTAATTTAATTGCAAGTCTTTTTTCTCTACATTTTTCGGATTGGATAATTTTTATGATCTGTCTTCAAGTTCAATGACCTATTGTTTACAGTCTCCAATTTCTTATTAAGCCAATCCAGTAAATTTTTCATTTGAGATATATGCTTGTAAATTCTAGAAACTGATTTCTTTAGAGTTTCAATTTCTCTGCTGACATTTATCATCTGCTTATCCTTTATGTTCATCTTTTCTCCATACTCCAATAAAGATGTTAAAAAAATAAAAATAAAAAAATAAACGAAGAAAGAATGCATCAGTGAATAAATAAGTTTTGATTCACTTATTAGAAACCAGTATCTCAGTGACAGATGACGTTGTCCAGGAACAGATTTACTTGATTTATCCAAGCTTACTGCTTGTCTTCTTTGAGCCATTAATACATCATTTCATTTTTTATATGAAAACACATCTTAGGCACTTACTAAATACCTAATTATACAGAAAATAAAGATATAATTTTAGACATTGTTCTTAAATTTGAGGAGTTTGCTGCTTTAGTGGAGAGTCAAGATTTCAACATATAAAGCATTTATAAAATAATAATATATAACATATAATATTATGTATATACATATAATAATATTATTTATAAATAATAAATGATCAAATCTTGGATTGAATGATAGTCATTGTAAATTGAAGAACATTAATACCCTATTACAAAAAGAGTTCAGAGAATAGAGAGGAGTGTGGGTTCTAGTTTTCAAGACCACATGAAGGAAATCAGGATTTTATTAATCCAATCACTCAGTTAACTAGTAATCTAGTTATAGGAAATACTAAAAATAATTGATCTAGAGAGAAGATTGTATGTTTCATTTGAACATGAAAGTCCTTGTATGTTCAACTTTTCAAGAAAAGTTGTCTAGTAGATAGATTGATATGTAGACTGTAGCTCAGAGGAAAGGAGATATATATTTGTAAACTTCTAGCATATATCTAACAGTTGAAGCTATGAAAGACAATGAGTTACCTAGGGAAAGTGGACAGAATGAGAAATCAGCCAAGAAGAGAATTGTAAAGAACACTACCATTTTAGATCAGTGACAAGTCACCTGAGACAAGGATTTAAATATATTCAGTTATCAAGAAAATGACAAAAAAGCAATTTCTCTAAAATGGTATGGGTATAGGCAGAAGCAACATTTCAGTTGAGCTGAAGAGTGAATGAAAAGTAAGGAATTAGAGGCAGTAAATGTGGGCCAATGTTTTAAAGAACTTGACTATAAATGGCAAGAGAGATATTATGGAGGGACCTGACCATATTTAGATGCTGAGAAAAAGGACCAGTAGGGATAGAGAATGCTTCCTAATGAGCACAGGATCCAGAACACAGCTAATGGGAACAGGTTTGGAATGTGGCTGTGGATTAAAATAAATTTGTCAGTGAAACACCAAAATCTTAGTTTCTTGTTAATGACTGCTATTTTTCATGTGAAATTGGAAACAATAGTTTGTACTGAAACTAGAAGGAAATTGGTGGGGCAGAAACACGAGACCGAAGTCAAAGGTTTATTATAGCTGTTTTAAGTTTAATCAGACAGGGAGTTAATATAATATACCAGTCAAATGTTGGACACCATAGATTTGTGATATGATCAGTCCACCTTCTTGTGTGACTTGTTTTCTAGAGGTTATCTGCCTAGATATAAGAAAAGAAAAACTGGAACTTTTAATTGAACCAGTGTTATAGTATCACCAGATGAAAGAAGAGGGAATAAGGGATTTGCTAGTGCTACCAACTAAAATATTGAAGTTATGCATGATGAAGTCTTGGCTTTATTTTACATAAAGTGGTGAATCTGGTAGGAAACTGACTAAGTGGGAGGAAAAGAAAGAGTGAAAAGATAAGAAGTCTCAATGAGGTCAAAGAATAGGTATAATGTGAGTAAGAAAAAAAGGAAAGAAATGGAAGGCTACAAGGTTATTGACAGAGAGAGGGATGTCGGTGTTTAAGACTTCAGAAGTGGAAGAGACTTGGGAAGGGCAACGTCTGTAGTATGGTTGTGGGTGACTGGAGTGGAATAAAAGCAAAATCACTGGTGAGGATGTAGAGTCATTCGTCTACAGGGCCAGTGAAACTGTAGGGGGACCGGGAGGTGAAGACTTAGCCAAGTGCTGAAGTCTTTAATGATCACAGATGAGTGGGCCTGTAAGCCCTTGAGTTGTATCTTGAAGATGAAGTGCTGTCTAAGGTGATCCTTGGGCAGATCAAGAGAATAGGGACAAACATTTTCAGGAATGGGGATTTTTCAACAACATTGGGACCTTCACTAGGGAAGTACAAGTACAGAGAATAAAACTGACATTTCTTAAATTTGCTACCACTGACTAGTTGTGGTGAGAGTTTTGCAGGAGAGAGCTGAAAATCTTGAGTAAAACAGAGTCTGCATTATTTGCCTACCACCTCTTGGTCCAATCTGAGTCCTTTAGTAACACAGATCAGAATTAACTCTATATTTTATTTTTTCACACAGTTTTTGGTATTAAACTTTGACTTCAAATATTAAATTAAAATGTCAAAATATTTTCAGATATAGACAATTTGCCAGTTAGAGCTGATGAAATGCCATAATATTTCATTCGCATTTTAATTCAATCACCCAGTATATTTTCTTCTCTAGAAATTATATATATTTCCTAGCTTCACATATAAATGTTTAATTTAGTATTTGTATATGAATAACAGAACACATGCTTTTAATTTCTATTTAATGAAATTATAAACCAATTTCTTTCCGGTCAGGCTGGTAGAGAGTAGACACAATGCATCTTATTCTTGGTCCTTCCTCCCATGCTAGGAGATGCTTTGATCTGCATAGGTTTCTCTTTTTTGCTTCAAGTAAGCATTGCAAAATGAGCAGTTTTTAAATTATTACTTGCATACTTAATTACAATCAATTTAGCAATTTGGAAATACTATTAGCAAATTTTAAGAGCCATTTTTCAAAGTGACAGATGTGTGCAACATTGTACATGCTGTAAAAATGCTGATTTATTTTCTATGTTCTCTACCTTAATTTGTTTCTGATTCACTAAATAAACACTCCTTTTGTTCTTGTGAGTAATTCTTGTCTCTCCTTTTTAGTTCATATAATAAAACTTTCAAGCCACTAGAAATAGGTTCTTAAATTCAAAGAAATACATTTTTCTGAGATTTAAAAATACAATGAAAGAAAAGGAAATGCCATGTGAAGGCCAGAAAAAAAGTTAGAGTGAACATTAAGCAAATTTAAACCTGCCCTGACTCTTCATGAATGGGTGTTTTATTATAACAACCTAAAAATACCTGGGCCCAGTCATTGTGAGCATTGTTTGTGGATTGTTTTTTAAATATGTGTTGAGTGTCCATAATGTACAGGAATTGAAAAGAACAAGGGCAGCACATCTTACCATCTAAAGTATAACAGTCTTAGTATGACAGGTGTTACGTTAAGAGTCACCTTTAAAAATTCATTTTTGCGAATTGACTAATTTTAAATCCACTTGGAACTTTACTATTGTACGTTTTTAAAATACTATGAAAAATAAAACAAAATCCTATTGTTACTTCAAGACCACTTACTGATGGAAAGAATATGGACTTTGGAGCCTAAAACAGATTTAGTTTCCCAATCCTTTGTCCAGACTTAATAACTATGTAACCTTGGTTGTTTTACTTAGTATCTGTGGGCCCAAGTTGTAAAACTGGAATAATAACAGACCCTCCATAGGGCTGCTGTTAGAGTTAAAACATCTATGTTCCTCATATATAGGAGATATACAATCCATGTTCCTTCCCTCCTGTCAGAGCCCACCCTCTGTCCTATGCAAGTGAAACGGAGTCCGCCTGAAACCGAGTTCCTCTGCTGAGTTCATGATTAACCTCTCTATCCAAAACGTTATTACCATTCTTCTCCAACACCTGTTTTCCTCCTCAAGATTAAGGAGAATCAAAGAAAAGGGGGGATTGAAACCAAGCAAGACCCTGTGGCGCCTCCCCAGGTGCAAAAGTCTTTCCGCGTCCACCTCCCCACACCTCCATCTTTCTTGTTTGTAGGAAAAGGGCTTCAACCTCCAAGACCTTCCCTGAGTTCCAAAGGACAGATTCAAAGTTACTGATTATGGAAGGGAGGGAATGCAGAAACAAAGGAGAAGCAGTTAAGTGCAACCCTAAAGCTGGGTCCTGGTTCCTCCTTAGGCTATATACATAACAAGGTATCTCTGAGTTCTGCAGGAGCTAAGGCCCCCACCCAGGTGGAGGACAGTAACTTCAGGCTGAGCACAAGCACTTGGACCCCAGACTGGCTGGAACCAGAAGGCTGGTAATTGAGATTCCTAGAACACCACCCTGATACCTTGCCACCAACCAATCAGAGGAAAGCCACACACCATGCAGACCTCCCCCCAAATGTTACCTATAAAAACTTTTCCCTGAAAACCATTGGGGAGCTCAGGTCTTTTGAGCATGAGCCACCCTATTCTCCTTCCTTGGCCCTGCAATATCTACTCCAAATTTCAGTGTTCCGGTTTGCTAGGCCTAACTGTATCAGGCACACGAACCTGGGTTTGACAACGCTAGTAATTATAGGGCATACATCTTAAATTTTGGAAAAGTTCAAATCTCATACACATCAAAACTCCTTAGCGTAGATTTTGAGTAAAAGCTAGAAACATAATGCCCTTGCATCAAATCAAGTTAAGTCACTCATAATTTTAAATAACATGATTTTTCTTATAAATGTCTTAGCTTCAAATGCATTTTGCATAATTGGATGATCCAAGACAATATGATTAAGTCAAACTGTGATTTATTCTTTCAAAATCTCTCTTGGAAGTCACTCTCAGGACTGGCAGTTCCCAAGAATATTACTGAATAATAAATATCCATCCATTGATGGCTTTTGTCTTATAGATAAGAGTGTCTTATTACCAAATCATTTTAATGTTTCTTCATCTGAACTGGACTACACTTTAGAGGCTCATATAATCGCATCCCCTGAAAAACAAATAGCATTTAGTGAGTTTCCAGGATTACACTTAATATTATTCCGTTTGAAGCAAATTTAACATAAAGAAATCTTTATTTTTCAAACAGATAACTGGGGAGAGGATCTAACTGATAGTTACTACACATCTATGATATGACAGTCATAATTAAGGCATGAAAATGCTATTTCAAGCTCCTGTTCTTCCCATGGCATCGCATTTCCTCAGGGAACATGTTAGAGGTGTCTGATCCTAACAGGCAGATTGTGTCTGGTGATCTCCCTTAGTAGTATCAGGAAAATATGTGACCACATTCCTAAGCAGAAGATTTGGAATCTGATAGAGAGAGCTCTCAGAGACAGAAACATGCCATTTTCTACTGGGTTCCATCTGAGACCTGGTGAAGAGAGATGAGGAGTTTCTCAAAGTAGGGTCTATGGAATGCTAAGTTCCAAAAGATACATTGTGAAAAAAAGAATTCTGTAGTCAATTTGGAAACACATCAGACCATATCCCCATCTTGGATGTAATTAGCATATTGAAAGCAAATTAGCATATTGAAGGCTGTGAGTAACACTAGAGGGAAAAAAAACTGTTAGCCTTAAAAAAACTCAATATTCCCTAAACTGCTTGCTTTCAGAAACCCTTCTGCATGTAATTCCCATTTTCTGCAAACAAAATAGACCATCTTACCTCTCAAAGAAGAAAGACGAGTGCATTGTGTTTCAAATTCACACATACATATTGTTTGTATTATTCACCTCTTGATTATACAAGTTTAATTAATTGAAACTATTAAAACATTCCAGATATTTTAGGGTATTTTTTCTAGGTGTCCATTTTAAAAAATGAGCAAGTATCTGAATAGTTCAGACTCCCCAAACCCACAAAGTCTTCAGTTATTAACCTACTCCAAGCAAAGCTTGAAAAGGTCTTTTTTCAAAGTGTCAGAACAAGAGCTATGTTCTGGTTTTTAATGCAGTGGTAGAAATTCTGTTTTTGCAGGAGAGATTGGTGCGGGCAGAGGCAAAACTATCTCAGTATAGTATATACAATCATGGTAATTGTATATCTTTTGGCTTAAATGCTGGAGCAACACTAAATTACTTACCACAAGCTTAATGAAAACATAACTAATGTCAGACCATACAGTTTCCATTAATGGAGCTGCTCTCTATTGTCTTTTAACTCTAATGCCCGGATAAAATCAATGGAACAGAAGAGAGTGGTCAACATGACACACATTTTCATTTTAACTCTGTTCCTAAAAGAGAATGACAAGCATAATTTTCTGTCTACTGCTAGAGATGTCGTGGCTCAGAGAAGCTGCAGAAACAGTGTTCGGCATGGTTGTGACTTCTATCTGATACCTTCCTAAACAGAAGGAATTGATTGCTACAAAATCAGCTAATCTAAGATCTTGGAGGACATTTACCATATATTCATTGGAAGCAAGTCAAAGGCTTTTCATAGACCATCCTTCTGGAAAAGTTTTTGTAAGCTTGGTAACTTTTCATTAAGTTAGCATCCTGGGCAGCATAAAAGGCAGTCTGGTAACATAATATGTTTCTTTTTAACGTAAAGGTAAATTATTTTAAAAAACTGAAAGTAATTCCTTCTTCTCCTGTCCTATCAAGGACAGGTATTGGCCCATGCTGGTGATGAGCATCAAGGGGTGAACTGACTGTAGTTAATTTAAAAGCAATAAAGTCAACAAAACGCTCCTCTGTTTTTATTATCACCACGCACCAAGAGTCCTAAGCGTTGTCAGTGATAAAATACTCAGCACTGAAAAAAATACTGTGTTGGTTTATGTTCAAACAATTGTTATAGTTACAACTGAGTTTACTGATGTATCTGTAAAGTTCATATTGGTACATTTTATTACTTATCATTTGATAAAAACTCTATTCTACATGGAATTTAGTTCAGAGAATTTCCAATTATACTTTTCCTCCAGGACTCGGCCACACATTTTCAATACAAGAATAAGTTTGTCAGAGATCAGAATTATTTAAACTTGCTTCAGGCTCACTTCGTGTCTGCAACCCCTGTGGTACTATCGATACATATTTCTGTATTTAAACAGTAGATTGGAAATAAGCAATGATATCTCACAGTGATCATAAAGCCGAAGAAATAAAATGTGAGTTTCTTCAATCCTGTCATTCTAAGTGCAAATCACTTGCTTAATCTTGAGGATTTCACCCTTTGGAAGTGTTTTTTTTTTTTTTTTTTCCTGTTTCTCCCCCTTTTTCTTTCAAAAATGGCATTAATATAATTAAATAGTATTAATCCATTACTTTTTTTTCTGTCTCTTTTTTGGACTTAATATTTAATTAATTAATTTTTGCTGTAATGAATATTTCTTTTCTGGCCATTATTATCATCATATGTTTCATTTCATAATTATTACTGAGCACCATTTCATCATATAAAGGAGTGTTTTTTGAAAACTGATCTGCTCTGGTTGTCAGATATGCTAGGGATGCTACTCTCCCATCTGAGGAGTTTCATTCAATATGTCTTTTTGAAAATAGGAGCAGGTACATTGCTTCATACATGATTCATGTAACTGTTTTCTTCAGACTGTGTTCCATGGTGCATCCTTACATTATGAAGCAAGGACTAGGTGGAGCTGGATATACTCTTCCTTGTAGGAGACTTGATATTTGATGTGTTCTTGTTTACCTCTTTGGCCTGAGGTTTTTGTGACAGAATTCGCGTGGAGTTTCAAAAGAGTGTCAATGGAAGGACATAGAAGAATGTTTCTGAAATACCAGATATAATGCCCCTCATGTGGGCCACTGTAGACAGAGAATTGGAAAACAAACATGCAAATAAACAAAAAAACATGATTCTCAGAAGAATAAAGTTCACAAATAGAAAGCAAAACATGGAGAACCAAGACAATCTGCATACCTAAACACCAAGGCAGAGAAGGAAAGTTCCTTTAAGATCATGTGGAATAGTGGTGCTCAACTTTTATTGGTTAAAAATCACTGTCCTAGACATTGGTAAATGTTTGGGGTCCTTCCTCAAAACATCAGATATATCAACACAAAGCATATACAAACTTCTATGGTGTTTCATATAATATCTGGAGTTTCACAACTCCATCTTTGTAGTCTGTATTCAGAAACTCTGGTCTAGCTCAGAGGTGATGAAAATGGCTCACAGAGGTGGAGAGATCTGCCCAGCATTCCTGGGAAGATCTCCTTGTTCTAGTCTAGTGCTTTACACCCTACTACTTTAACGTTTGCTGAATAATAGGTTCATAAATAAACATTTACTAAAATAAGATCAGGCAACAAATTTTAAATATACAAATAATTCTTGCATTGCTAATTATTAGTTGGTATGCATTTCTCTTAACAATTTCATCTTGTTAAAATATTTTGTATATAAAATACAGAACTGTGGATGACCACTCAACATCTGAACCACAATCTCTTCATCTTTTAATCGAGATATTGATTACTGCTTGGGAGAATTATATCAAACACTGTAGCTTCTCAGTAAATAATAGCGATTATTATGAGTTATTATTATTCTCATTATTAGTAAGGCTAGGAGAAACCTTAAAGGTCACATCATCTTTTTACAAACAAGAAAACTCAGACCAGGGCAGTGAATTCTTTAGGGATATGCAGCTAATTCATAGCAGACTACTGGTAAAGAACTCACTAGTAAAATGTAGACGCTTCTCAGCCTCCTCTTCTCCCAAAACCTTTATCCACATGCCACATAAACTCCAGGAACAGAGATAATCTCTGCTCCTACAGGCATAAGGAATGCTTTCTCTTTTTCCTGGGATTTCTTTTTTTTTTTTTGCGGTACGCGGGCCTCTCACTGCTGTGGCCTCTCCCGCTGCAGAGCACAGGCTCCGGACGCGCAGGCTCAGCAGCCATGGCTCACGGGCCCAGCCACTCCGCGGCATGTGGGATCTTCCCGGACTGGGGCACGAACCCGTGTCCCCTGCATCGGAAGGCAGACTCTCAACCACTGCGCCACCAGGGAAGCCCTTCCTGGGATTTCTTGAATTCTTTTAATTTTTAATTTTCTTATTTTTTTTATACCTAGCCCACCTGATGGTGTGTGTGTGTGTCTTTCTGCTCATTTCTCTGGCTTGTTTTTTTTTTTTAAGATTCCCTAATCAAATATTGGTAGAACATCCACAAGCACTAACTGAGGAAGTCCAGGCCTCATGTCCGAGGTGAAGAGCTCTAAATAAACATGGAGGCCAAAACTTCTCCTATATGCTGTACTGGCTTAGAAAAATAAAACTTACTTTCTGCCCAGGCCAGAAAAGGTGAAACGGTCATCCGATTACTATGATGTGTGCACAACCCCCCACCTTATTGACATCCCCCCACCCCACTACCCTGCCACCACCCCTCCCCCGCCACCCAAAGATGGGGAGGAGGACTTAGAACTTTCTGGGAAAATGTATTAGACAGGCAACAACTCCTCTTCCTACCCCATCACCATTTTCATTCAAGTAAAATTAGGTTAACAACAATTTCCAGAATGGCCTCGAATGGGGGAAAATGCCTCTAAAATCTAGTCTCAGAAGCCGTGTATAGAAGAAACAGACTGGGCTGAGGCAACGTTTGGATTGAGGAATGGTCAAGGTGGAAGAGATTGATAGAAGAGCTAGATAAAGACCTTCTAGGTGAGAGTTTCAGGTCTACTCCAGCAGCAGTTAGAGGACTGAAAGCTTTCTCCTCTGCCAGCACCTCACAGCATAGGTGCCATGCCTCCAGCCCTGCCAAACAGGCCTGGAATGATCAAGCAGGTGAGTGTTTGTGAATGCGAAATACAAATGACCCAGCAGAGGCAGCAACCTTAGAATTAATGACTTGGAGAAAGCAAAGGTCAAGTATTGTTTCTTATCTGTTGGAGAATGCATTTTTACCAAATGCTTTTACTTTATCCTCCTCCATAAGTATTGTAGGTGTTTTTCATTGAGATATACTTTTTTTGACCTATTTCAAAAACTGGGTAGGGGGGGAAATCTTCTGAACTCTCTGATTCTCTCCTCCAAGTAAAATATAAATGCCAACTGGGCTCTCAAGCTTTATGCCGCCACCGATGGGACGAGATTTTCTATGCTCTGTTAACACTCGAACACAAGTTCCTAGCTAGCCGGCTCACTGTTATTTAAATTAAGTGAAATAAATACATATAAATCTACTATGCATGCCTGATATTTAATAAGTTCTCAACATATATCTAGGGCATGAAGGAATAAATGTATGACATCCTGGACTAGATACCAAAGTTTAAAACAATTGGTAGAAGTCTGACTTACTACTGTGTTTCTCAAATTATCTTTTTCTTTAAAGTGGTTCAAACAGAATGGGTAATACATATGCTTGCACATATGGCAAAACGTTTAAAATTGGAATTGTATCTTTCAAATTTGTGGGTTTTAAGTCCTATCTTCTATGCACAGAAGAACCATGACAAAAAAATAAAAGGAAAACAAAAGTATTACCCCTTGTATTTGAATATAATGTAAACTTTGATTCTACTACAGATGTGATATTGTAGCTCACCAAGTCTTGTCTCAGTAGACATAGTCCATTTTTTCATCACAGTCTGGAAATCCCAAAGAAACAGACATCTATTTTTTCCTTTTACCTAATTCACCCTAAAAGATTTCTCCCCTACCTGTGTGTATTGATGTTGTTTCAATATTCACACACAGCCTCCTGGTAAGCCGGGGCTGTGTACTTCTAATTCTTTCTTGTACAATATTTTTCCCATCATATTTTAAGTCCTACACCCATACAAAGGCTATTTGATTGATATTTTGGTGCATAAAACCTTGGAACCAGTCGCTCATCCCAATTACTTATGCATAAGTTTCCAATTTTCATTTTCAAATGGCTGAACAAAAGGCTTTTGTGTAAGAAGCAATACTTCAATAATTCCTCCTTGATAATGATGATATGGCCATTTAATTATTTTTCCTGTTATAAAAAAAATTCATCAAGGATCCAGCCTTCTATTTAACACCAACTGGTCGACACCCACTGGTAATAAAAATTGCTTTTTATTAATTTTATGCATAATTAAAATTTCATTTGAATGTACCAGATTATAAAGATGAGGAAAGTTAAAGCCAGACAAATTTGAAAGTGGTAATAATTACACTACCATTTTCATCTGGAATGAATGAGAAAACTGCCCTTTTTTTTTTTTTTTTTTTTTTTCTTGCGTTATGCGGGCCTCTCACTGTCGTGGCCTCTCCCATTTGCGGAGCACAGGCTCCGGACGCGCAGGCTCAGCGGCCATGGCTCACGGGCCCAGCCGCTCCGCGGCATGCGGGATCCTCCCGAAACGGGGCACGAACCCGCGTCTCCTGCATCGGCAGGCGGACTCTCAAGCACTGCGCCACCAGGGAAGCCCGAAAACTGCCCTTTTTATAAAGATTTCATTAAATCAAGCTGTAAATGAAAAGTGAACAAAGCTAAAGAATAATCTACTGTAGGTAGTGAGGAAAGAGGAAACCCCAGAAGAGGTTGCCAAATAATTTAGCTGTTTATGTGCAAACACCCAATGGGAAATCAATAGGATTCACACATTTAAAGCAAATCTTACCCCATGCTTCTTGGTGTCTTTGTAAATATGGCAATAGCAATCAGAGAATTCATTATGCGCTTTTTTTACTGGTACTAAAATATGTAGACTCAATTTATAAATTTTAATAAAATTTATAAAATTTATAAATTTTATAAATTTTATAAATTTTTTATAATTTATAAATTTTAATATTAAATAGATTACGCAAAAAAGACATCATTAAAATTCAATTTTATAATGAAAATATTTAGTAAGTCTTTATTGACATTTAGCTTTGAGATCAAGAGTTGGTACAGTACACTTTTTACTGATCAATAATAATTTAGGATAATTTCACTGCTTTGGTTTGTGTATATAAATAGCTCATAAAAAGGTAAGCTTCATTTGCTCATTCAGAAAAGTTAGACTTACTGAATTATGTTATCAATCACTGGGAGAGAGTCAGGTACCTTCAGAAGCTACATTAACATTTTAAGGTCACTAAGGGGTCATTAGAAAATTACAGTAGAGCTTTATGTAGAAAGTTGGATGACAGGTGGATAGGTCAGCACCTCCACCTTTAGGCAAGTTCATGCCCTCGGTTACCTTCATTTAAGTTGTTTTGGAAGAAATCACCTATTTGTTTTCCATGCGTACACACTAGTAAGAAATTGAAGAATAAGAACTAGGACTCAAATCCATGAATGGCATTCATTCATCCTCAGGTGAACTTACATTTGCCCTTATTTTAAGGTATACTGGCCTTGTTCCCATGTGCGTTGAATAAATTTTTCTTCCAGAGTTACAGGAGCTCTTTCAGATTGACAAGGTGACATTTCCCAAGCTAGAGTAAAAATTTATTTAATGGTACCCAGTCTGCCTAAAAGAGTTAATACAGATGATTTTTTTGTTTCTCCCTTTAACAGAATATGGCCTGAGATTGTTGTGGTTTGTTTCATTCTGAAACAAGGAATAGCTGATCATTTTCTACTGTTAACAGGGAAATATTACAATAAACATGGAAATATCTTATTAAAAACAAATTTGAAAAGTTGGGGAAGAAACAATGAGTCCTTTGTGAAAGACTGAGTTTGTGAAATCCTGAACTGCAGTGCTCAGGTCTTGTGTATGTCGCTCAGACTGTCTCTTGGCAACACAAAATAAAAATAGCAGTAATGAGTTTACAGGCTATGCCTATAATTTAAAAAAAAATTTTTTTTTTAAATCACACTGGTTGACAAGTATAGAAAACCAAGCAAAAAAAAAAAAAGGAAAAACCTATCAAGTGGGGTAAAAGAGCTCTGGCCTCATAATTTAAAGTTTGATCAAAAAATGTTTGTAAGGCAAAGTGTAGGGGAAGAAAATATCAGAGATGAAGGAAATCAAACAAGAAATATTCCTTTCTATAGTTCTTGTAATTTTACAGATGTATCTAGAATCACAGAATTTACACTGCCCAAGCCATTGACATTTTTTAGATAAGAAACTAAAAATAGAGTAGGAGTGAGACCAAGAAACATCTCCAAGTCAGTGGAGGGTCAGTGACCAGATTTCCTGGCTGGTGCTATTTCCACGCTCCATTCCTCCCTCTTGTTCTGATCAGTGTGGCTGAGCTTTGTCACTGTGAAAGCTCTTAAGGAATAAGCACCAGCTACCATAAGGAACCCCAAATTGGGGTAGGGAGGTGCATAAAAGATTAATGAATGGCTTTACCCACAGATCCAGGCATTATTTTTTTAAGCAACCAAGTCAATGTAAGTTTCCATAAATAAGATTTTTCAGCTGATTCTCTCACTGTGAAAACATTGGCTTTCATTGTTAGAAGTAATTTCTCCCAATTTCTCTCTATATAGGAAATGCTATAAAGTTTAGTCATGAATAAGCTCATAAAGACGAGAGAAATGCACTGTACAAGATAGAAGGAGAAGGAAAAACAAGGACATGCAAAGGAGAAAGGAGTCAGCCCAGTGACAGAGCTCTGTGCCATCCAACCTAGAGTTCCACTCTAGTTGTGTAAGAGATGGCAGCCTCAGTGGATGCTGGCACACGTACTTTGCATGACCAGGAATTTTATACAAACATATGGTTCTGTGTGATGCTCTTGAAGAAGAACAAAGTAGAGGACTTGTTATCCCAGATAGCAAGTCTTAGTATAAAGCTATAGTAGGTAAGGTAATATGGTTTCGGCACAGGGGCAAATAAATAGACAAAAATATGTTAAATCAGAGCCTAAAAACAGACTCAAATACACATGAACAATTGATGAAGGAATGGTCTGACATTACAAACAAGTGGGAAAATGATGGATTTTACTATAAATTATTCTGGGACAACTGGTTATCCATATGAGGTCAAGATGGGGGAAGAATATGGATCCATACCTCTTTCCCACTGCCCTACATACCCATAGAGAAAAATCAGCTCTAGTTAGATTTAAAACCTAAAATAAAAGGCAAAAGTACAAAACTTTTAGAAGAAAATATGAGATAATTTTTGAAGAATTTGGGGTAAGAAATTTTAACAATCCACAAAATGCCCAAATTACAGCCATACCTTTTTCAACCAACCATATTAAAGTAAGAACTTCTGTTCATCAAAATACTGTAAAGAGAGGGAAAATACAAGACACAGAGTAAGGGCTTCCCTGGTGGCGCAGTGGTTGAGAATCTGCCTGCCAATGCAGGGGATACGGGTTTGAGCCCTGGTCTGGGAAGATCCCACATGCTGTGGAGCAACTGGGCCCGTCAGCCACAACTACTGAGCCTGCGCATCTGGAGCCTGTGCTCTGCAACAAGAGAGGCCGCGAAAGTGAGAGGCCCGCGCACCGTGATGAAGAGTGGCCCCCGCTTGCCACAACTAGAGAAAGCCCTCGCACAGAAACAAAGACCCAATACAGCAAAAATAAATGAATAAATTTATAAAAAAAAAAAAAAAGACACAGCGTAAGAAGAAAATAGCTTCAATTAACATAACTGACAGAAGAAAACAGTTCAACAGATAAATACATTAAGGTATATTCACAATGAAACAGCAGTGAAAATCAATGAACTGTAGCTATATATATGCACAACACAAACAAATCTCCAAAATAAAGGAGCAAGTCACAGAACTACCTATTAAATAAGTTTCAATTTACACAATGCTCACAAACAAGCAAAGCTAACATGTGATAAAACTGTAAAGAACCCAGGAGGATATTTATTGCAAAAGGCAGGATAGTGGGGGATAAGGAGGGAATGCAATAATTGGGGAGGGACACAAAGGGAAACACCTAAAATACTGACAAATGCTCTACTTATCCTGGACGGAGAATATATGGATAATCTCTTTATTAAACCATATACAGATACATACTTCTATAAATGGAAAAGATAAGTTACTTTTATTCTAATTCAGAATTTCTCATGTTCTGCAGGTTTGGAAAATAAGTAAGCTATTTAATTAAGAAGAGGTAATATCCAAAATTGGAGAAGGTGGGACAAGACTATATTATATACATTTATAAATGTATGGCTTTGAATGGTCTTTCTAATCAGTCCTGGTTAGAAGTTCAGTGTAATTCAACTCACCCAACATTTACTACACACATTTATTAATATGTAGCTCTAGGAGCACAAAAATAAAAAGAGATAAATCTTTTCCTAAGGCTGGCCACAACACTTCTTTGGGGAACTTGCCACCCTACTCCTATCCCTGTTTTCAGTTTAGTTTACAAATAAGTCATTTGTATTAATGCTTGAGCTTGTTCCATATGGGTGTATTTTCTTAGAGGCTTAACCAAGTTCAGTTAGTGTAACTGAATTGTCAGAAAAGTTATAAAATGTAAACTTGAAGGAGTATTGAAGAACTAGGTCTAGAACCCAGTTTACTTGACATTTCTGTCATGGTTTTTTAACATATGACAAACAAACATTTCCCAGGAAAGATTTCCAGCTTGATTAGAGTATGTGTGTGACATTCATAATGCCCATATTCATGAGCTCCTTCAGGGCAAGGGATATGTCTTCTTCATCTTTGAATCCACTGAATCTAGCAAAGAGTCTGATACTTTACTAGGGTATAAATATGCCAATAAAAAACATATGCATGCTTTTCATCCACTCAAATATATACGTGTATATATGTGTATGTGTTTATACATACATATACACACATATATATGTATATGCCCACATACATATAAGAAAGTCTCTGTGTATATATTTATATACATACACACACAATGAAAGTGTATAAATATAATGTGTAAATTTCTTTTGACTGCTTACTATATGCCACAGACTATGTTAAGTGTTTTAATTGTATTGACTCCTCTGGCCAAATGACCCTAAAGGACAGGTACCATTATTATCCCCTTTTTACAATGAGGAAACTGAGACAGAGCCGATAAGTAAATGCAGTCAGTTTACTCCAGAGTGATGCTCTTGACCACCACACTATACTATAATGACTCATATAATAAGGAAAGCTAAAATGTAATGCAATTCAATTTAATTCAACTCACCCAACACTGATTACCACTACTGATCAAGTACTACAGTTAGCTCTAGGAACACAAAAATAGAGAGGTAAGTCTTTTCCTAAGACTGGCCACCATACATTCTTTTGGGAACTTTCCATCCCACCCTGTGAACATGTTTAGTTTCAGGACCTCATCACTTCATTCTAGCCCAGAGATAGCCATTTGATAAAGGCCTATCCTATTGAACTACAATATCTTATTCTCCTGGAACCAGTTACTGGTCTGGGAGTGAGCATGTAGACCAGTGAGACCAATCAGAGTTCTTTGGAGTTAATATATGGATGCTGGTAAAAAGAAGTTGAAAGATGTTCCCTTCCCCTTGGACTGCTAAATACAGATGGTGAACAGGGGAGGGGAAAGGCGTGTGCATTTTCCTCAGAAAATGCTCATCTGTAGGAAAGAAGGAGAATGTCGGCAGCTAGTAGGAACAGACATAGGACTTAGAGGAGGGAGCAAGAAGCCCCACTATGTGGTTTAAGCCCTGGGATTCAGCCAAGTTTAAAGCCCCTGGACTCCCCAGTAAGTGAGTTAATAAACTGTGATATCTGCTGGAGCCTGAAATCATCTTGTTCCTATGACAAGAAAACCTCAGCAGAGCACCTGCCACTCTGCTCAAGCAGTCAAGTCAGAAGACTAAGTTACAATGTATTCTGGTTATGGATAAAGAACTTACTAAAGTAAATATTCATTTTATCTTCAAGATAAATGCCAATCATGTATCTAGCAAAATTACAGGTAACTCATATTCCTTCTCTTGACTTATATGGAACAATACTATGATTTACAGAGCAATAAAGGAGAGAATGTTCCCACAATTTCCGTAAGAGAAGGGGGAGCTGGGGGAAGGCGAGCATTGCGGAGTGAAAATTGTTTACATTTGGGAAGACAGTAGCTAGGCGAAGTTCAAGCTATCTGGTATAATACTTTGTACCAATAAAAAATAGATAAAAATAAAAATGTCAAAATAAAAACACAATAGTTAAAACACAAGAAATTCAGAATCAGGCAGTTGGCCTGGGAAATCTTTAACGAAGAAAAAGCTTTAGGGCTTCCCTGGTGGCGCAGTGGTTGAGAGTCCGCCTGCCGATGCAGGGAACACGGGTTCGTGCCCCGGTCCGGGAGGATCCCACATGCCGCGGAGCGGCTGGGCCCGTGAACCATGGCCGCTGAGCCTGCGTGTCTGGAGCCTGTGCTCCGCAATGGGAGAGGCCACAACAGTGAGAGACCCGTGTACTGAAAAAGAAAAAGCTTTAGCTCAGATCCCAGTCCTCCATCCCCTAAGAGGAGGAAGTGCTCAAAACATCAAGCAGAAGCCGAGCTCTAAAGTGTTAGCGTTAACAGGTGGGCCTTTGTGTTACTCCATACCCATGTTTATGTACCCTATTCTTTCACCTAAATAATAATAATTCAATACATCTTAGGAAACAAAGCTCATTTTTCTTAAGACTGTCCTCAACAAAATATATAGAACAAAGATTTATTTTTGTTCTACCACTTATTCAGTGGGAAATGTGTAATAATAACTGTTAAGTACTTTTCTTTTTCCAGCTGCACTTGGTTTTCAAGTCACTTGGGCAAAAAGAGATTCCTGGAAAGGCTGAGATCTGGGATATTCAGCAATGCAGTCTGAAATACTAGGACAAAAACAAAGACCTGTTTACCAGACCTAGAGCTCAGGATCAGAGCCAAGATCAGCATGGAGGGGCTGAGGCAAGGGCCCAGTGTACTGTTTCCTATTGCTGCTGTAACAAATCACCAAAATTTATTATCTTACAGTTCTGGAGGTCAAAATCTCTAAAATTAAGGTGTTGGCATGACTTTGTTACTTCTTTAGGCAGTAGGGGAAAAATTCGTTTCCTTGTCTTTTCTAGCTTCCATGAGGACCCTTGTGATTCCATTGGGTCCACCTGGATAATCCAGGATTCACGGGTTCTGAAGGTTAGGATTTGTACATCTTTGGCGGGGGAAGGGGTGCATTATTTTATTTACCACACATAGATTTTTGGCTCCCTTACTGAAACCTGTCCCAACTAAGGCCAGGATGTGAATTGTGGAATGGAGCTGGCATGGGGAGTCAGTTCACCTGTGGTGGGGAAAAAAAGAAGGAGGGGTTGGAGACCAAATAAAATTCAATGAGTATAGCTGCAAATTCAGTGTTAAATTGCTTTTAGCCTCTAGCTTGCTAACATGGGTGATTTTTTAGAGTTGTGCTGTATTAACTTTTTAAATAAAATTATACGAAGTCATTTTTACTGTCTGGCCAATATATAGTGACATTCAGTTTATGGCACAACAGAAAAAATGGACTTTGGATTATTTAGACTTGGTTTTGAGTCTCAGTTCTGATATTTATATAACTGTCATCTTAGGCATTACATATTCTCTCTCAATTTCCATTTCCTCATTTGCAAAGGGGTGGTAATTTCTGCCTCATAGGATTGTTCTGAAGATTAAATGTAATAATTATGTAAAGTGTTTACTTAGCACACTGCCTGGCATATAGCAGGCATATAGTGTCAGCCTTCCTTTGAAGCCTGTGAGCCTTCTGTTTTTTTGGTAGGAAATCACACTTTAGAAACTACCTGAATATTGATTGTTATTCAGGAAGCTCTGTTTTTCTTTTTTTCTTGTAAAGGCCCCTTTTCTTGAAAGTGGGAACATTTGTAAATTCTACTTATTTAAATTTTTCTTTCACCTCTGCATTCAGAGAAGTTTTAACTCCAAAACTATTGGTGTAATTCACTAGACAAATGATAGTTTGAGTACAGTTAGTTTGAATACAATATTAATGCTTCCTTTTTTAAAACTAAAACCAATACCTAGCATTCAAATTGGTAGAACAACTGGATTTTAATGACTACAGTGATACTGGTTCACCTTTGGAACCAGTTTTCAGTTCTTCAAAGAATCCCTGGGGAAATATATTGACAACTTCTTGCAGTCCAGTTGTTTGACTGGCTTAAATGTGTCCCACATCCTCTGTTATTTTCAGAAGCCTTTTGTGTTATGTCCTTGCTTTAACAAACTGAAACTTCCTTGTAAAGAAAAGAACATATTGTATGTCCACAGTGAAGCTCTCAGTAATCTTAAGATTTTAATCTTAGAGAAAAACCTTAAAAATTTTAATCTTAAATATTGCCTTTAGCAACTTGAAAACTTATGTTTTGAAAATAAAATTATGAAACTTAAGCTGGTCACAGCGGATAGCTGACTTGAGTTCACTTTCAGTTCAGAGTCCACAGCCATCAATGAATGTTTTTGCATAATACTGAAGCCTCTTATAGGGATCTATTGTTATTTATTGTAATATAAATAATAGCTATCAAGTCTTGGGCCCTGCTGTGCATTCTACTGGGTTTCGGATGGCGTACACTCCAAGTGTCTGTATTCTGCTTCCGTGATCTCCAAGCAGAACACCAACACAGTTCTCTACACAATGATCAGGGTTTGGTATATCTGAATGAACTTTAAATTTTCTGAAAAGAATGTATCTCTGCTTTGTTTACCCAAATGGTAAGGGCATTGCTATATATTGAAAACTGCTCCTTTGATTTGAGAAAATTAGCGATGCAATTTCTTTTTGCTGGATCCTTTTCCTGGATCATTAAAATTATCAAGTGTAGTTCAGTTAACAGGCAAATAAGAGTCCTTTGAGGGAAATCCCCCATAATAGAAGATTACACAGCATATAAAAAAAATTTCCCAAATGTTCTTTGTTGAGACAGATGGTGAAACTATTCAATGTAAGCTACAGTACCTCCAATTGTAATATTTAAACATCTGAACAGTGATTGATGGAGCTTCTTTAGTAATGCAATCATCTCATCAAAAGTCTTGTTCATAAGTATAATAGGAGTAGAAAGAGACCTCAGTTTGCCATATGTTTGGCCCCTACATCGTCAATGACATCACACTCCAATACACCTTCTCTATATTGTTTTACTGCAAAATAAAACAAATGTCTCACAGCATTTGAACCCTAAGAAGAGTAATTTAGAACATCAAAATTTTCAGGGGCCCCCAAAACAGACATTTGAGGCCTGCTCAAGTTTTGCTGTGGAGGTTGGATTCAATTGTTTGCCAAGACTATTTGAAAATGAATTTATACTGCCAGCTGCTGCCCAGCTTTTATTGCCAAATAAAACACTCTACTTTATTATAACTAAAAATTGACATAAATAACCTCCCTTTCTCCTGTAGCCTACCCAATAGAGAGGTAGCAAAAAAGAACAAGTTAAAAACAAAAAGTCAAAAAAATAGGGAAGGTAAAAAAAGATCATGACACTACAAAATTTGGGGTGCTGAAAATGAGAACATGCAGTTCAGAGAATTAGGCTAAACTCAACCTTTGCTTTTGCCATGACAAAATAAGAGGTTTATAATGGAGATTTTACTAATACAATATTGTCTCTTTTATTTATTTCTGCTTTATTTACATAGAAACTCAATTAAGTTAAAATGATGGCTACTCAGTGATACGTATAACCTTTGAGGAAGTTGAACTGGTCCATCAAAAAAAGGGTGAGTTCATTGTCCCTTGAAAGAAAACTTTAGTGATTTTTTTTTCTTTTTCTTTTCTTTTTTTTTTTTTACTATAGTCAAGTCTAGCTCTGAGTCCTGCAGAATGAGAGACTACATTTTGTCTACCTGTGTACCAAGAGGTGAACTGACAATTAACCAAGCTTGGAAGATAATGATCTCAACCCAGAACACTTACATATGCAAGACCAGCCTATCTCTCTCCAGAAGCAGAATTACATGGGAAATAAAATTATAATCACAAGGTTAATCTATTAGTTAATAATTGTTAATTCCTGTTACAGGGACAAAAATCCTTAAAAATGTTAATTCTCTTTCTATTGGAACAATGACATTGGAAGTCAATTAATTATTAGAAATTGACTATTAATTATTTGTGTTACTTATGGTATAGGCTAATATATTATATCACAGAAAACCTGTCAAAAATACAGAAACAGTAAAAACCAAAAGCAGATCAGTAAAATAGTATTTAATGAGAGTTTAGTATGCTCAAAAGAATAGTTCACAAATTGGGAGTCTTCCAAAGCTGAGATGAAGTTCAGAGGCATGACGTTACAGGATGGCTTATAAAGTGAAAATGAGGAGTTGTTTAACCTTTACAATGATTAGTTATTACAATGTGGGTTCCAGATGGTGGGAGATTGGTTAAAAGTGATTATCTTACATCATTTTAGGAAGATGACTTAAGTATCTTTTATGATTATCTGAGGCATCTATAAGAAATAACCTAAGTTTAGTTTCATTTAACGTTCATAAAATAAGCTAGGTTTAGTTTTGTTTACACGGCTCAAATGGTTTTGAGCCGTGTAAATGGCTCCAAATGGCTCCAGGAGGCCGTCTAGGGATCCAGATTCTGCTGTGGTGGCATATCATTATCCCTCAGGGCTGCCCTTGTCCACCTGGTGGGAGCTGTCTCACAACCATCCACATCTTCCAGCCAGAGGCAATGGAGCAAAAGGAAGATGTGGGGGAGGGGATGGAGGGGTGTTTCTGCTTTAAAGCTATGATCAGCAGTTTCACAAAATACTCTGCTCACATCCCATTGCCTTGAATATTGTAACACGACCAACTTTAAGAGAAGCTGGAAAATGTAGTCTCTAAGGAGGTGGCCATGTGTCCTGCTAAAACTCAGCTGTACAGCAGAGGCGAGCGGTTCTGTTACTCAAAGGACAGTCTCTGCCAGAGCACGGTATCTGAACAAAGTGAGTTGAACTAAATGTTTAATAGAATCAAGTTATTGTAAGCCATTCCAGCTCTAACAGGTGAAATATTCAGTCTGCTTCTTCCTTCCTCGTTGATCTGTGATGCCTCCTTTGTCATGAAATGGGCATAATATATAAACATCAATTGTTCCTACCTCTTGAGGTTGTTATGAGGATTAATCCTCGGGTCTTAGCTTTTTCCTCTTAAAAGTCTTCCAGGCAACTTCTAGGATCCTTATAGCCCAGCATATACTTCTTTAATCATAAAGCTGTCACGCACCCTTAAAATTGTTTGCTTATTTATCTGCCTCTGCCATTAGACTATCAAGCCCAGGGAGAACAGGCTTTTAGGTTTTCTTCTTTACTCTTATACCCTAACTCAATGTTTGACACATTATAACTGACTAAGGTACAGCCTGGCCCACTGAGGTAGTTTATGGGGAGGGGGAAGGCATGTTCCTGAGCAGTCAGAGGCAGCAAAAGGGCCCTGAAATATATGGAAGAGAGAAAATGCTTAAAGGTTTTCAGAGAGTGGAACACATCCACTTCACAAGCTTGGTCTGAAGCTCCACGAATATGAATAAGTAAAAATAAGGAAGGGAATCTTCAAGATGATTATAATGAGGAAAAATTAGGAAACAGTTGTGCTTAGTAAGCGATCGCAACCGGTTTGCTTTATCCCCTCCCTCATCACGTGAGGAGATTCTGGGTGAGGTGAGCACCACTCCTATTCTAGGAAGAGTGGTGCCATTCTTCTCTTTTTTTAAAAAAATTTTTTAAACATCTTTACTGGAGCATTTTTTTCTTGTGTTTATGAATTATACAAGATGAATCTTAGGATGGGCCTCAGATTGGCTGTGTGTCACTTGGCACACTGGTTTTGCATCTTCAAGAAGGGAAAATACCACTGTGAGTTATATTCATAACCACACAGGAGACACATTACTGTGGAAGCTGGCTGGCATGGCTGTAGCTCAGCATATGGGTCATCAGGTATAAAACAAGTGATAGGATCCCTGCAGGGGTATCGCTATGGTTGTTCAGTATTTTTAAAAGTTCCTTGTGCCTCAGAGGCCTTAGAGGGCTGAAAGCTCCTACAGACACATTTTCCTATCCCCTCTCCAATATCAAATAGAATCCAAGTTCTGAAGAGGAGAACAGTTTTATCCCCTTCTCTCAGGAACTCCATGTGGGAAGAAATTAACAGGGAGGCAGAATTTAGGGGAACATAGGGGGATTTTTTACCACCTTCAGAGCTGTCTAAAATGAGAGTAAACTAATTGCCTCTCAAATACTGAAATTCACTTCACTTTCAGCCAGAGAGGGAAAGCTAGATCTGTTTTCAGCAGTGATTTGGGGCAGAGAGGATGTGATGACCTCTAAGTTCTATTCTGATTATAAAATTCTATGATGTAACTTTTTCTTGATGACTCAGAGGAACATGATGAATGTGAATGATTGTACTGTACAATGATGCAGTGAGGTCCTCAGGGTCTATGAAGTGAGTTCAGCTGCATTTCCCTATAATGCCTTGCTCCAGGCTTTGGTGCTTTTGCTGTTAGTTTGTATCCTTCTGCTCTCAACTCTGCCCATCCCCCTTCCCAGACTGGTCAGTTAACACACTACATATTGACTCCTCATCTAAACCAAAATCTTTGGTGGACAAGAAGCAAATTTACTCTGGGAACATAAGACAGGGCTTTGGCCAAAAAATTCCACTCAATGAATATTTGGTGATATTTGATGAATATCTGGTGAATGAATGATGAGTGATTTCTTGTGAGAGAATGCTACTCTTTAGTTACCACTGCTTAGAAAGGATCCCTGCACCATGCATTCACCCCAAGTCCAAGCCACATAGACCCCTTGCCCTTTTCTGAGCAAAACACCTTGTGCTAGATTCTTCCAGTGGCTCGAAATTTCAACTGTTTCTTCCCTGTCTTCTCAATGCCTACTCATCATTAAAGCTCCCATTTAAATATCTCCCGTGTGAAGCCTTCCTAAGGCATAATTAACTGCCTCTCTTATGCCCTCTTAGAATTTTATGCATACTTTTATTATGTAACTTTAATATTTTATCATAGCTATTTATTCCCACTTATTTCTCCAGTTAACTCTGAGCTTCTTGAGGACAGAGTATCCTACCCTCAGTGTAATGCCTAGCATATGGTAGGTGCTCAGTAGACACTGGGTGGCTAGGTGATTGAACGAGGCAAGTTAATGTGTCACCTTCTGATGGAGAAAAGCCCATGGCTTTAAGGCATTTATCTCAGGAGGCGTTTTTGTCAGCTTTCTAATTCCCATCTTTATTCTAGCTCTAAAAATCTTATGTCTACATTAACAGGTCATGCTGTACTACAGTGAGGTTTACTGGAGATTCATACACACTCACACACACAAACCCTCAAGCACCCCTATTAAATTTTAAATCTTTTCTATTTTGACACATTTTGAGAAAACCACTTTTTATCACTTTAAGTGTTCTATTTCTATGAGATAAATGTGTTATAAAAAAGCCAATTCGATTATTACTTTTAAAATGACCATAGAATTGTATAAGGTATGGTCTACATAGAGCTTCTTGCTCCAAATTTGTAGAAGAGATTTATCCACAATGTAATAAGTTATTGGAATCATTAACATACAAATACATTAGATATGGGCCACAACGTGCATGTGCGATCAGGGATGCAAATACTGCCTCTTCCCATCATCCCTGTCATCAAATCATTTCAAATATTATGTTCAAAGAACAGTTTAAGTGTTAGTTATCAAAAAACAGTTTAATCGTCTGTACATCTTTACTACAAGAAAATTGTAGAAAGTGAGCTTGAAGCCCAAACCTTAAAAATTAGGTCTGCTAATTAATGACATCTGTTTTCACATAATTTGATTATCAAAATTCTGCCATTTTCCTGCCTTATTGATTCATTTGTGGGAACTTATGAGATCATTTTTGGCACTTAAAATATTGCTGGCAATTCTCTCTTGGTAGGTAGGAGGAGCAGGTATAGTTTTTTTCACCAACATCACACCCACCCTGGCTCACCCCTGCATCACCTTTGCAGTTTTCCTGAGCCGAGAGAGTTCTGCCTTATGGACCTTGTCTTAGTATTTGAGGACACCAGTGACTGAAGGGTGATCCTATGTCACTTAGGCAAATGGAAGAATTTGACAGGAAAACAGAAGTTTCTACTTCTCCTTTACATGAGCTGCTTATTTCTAACCATGGGTTTCCAGCAACACAAGACATTTCCAGTTACGTCAGAGAACAGTTTTCAAAACAAAAAACCTTTAAATTCAGTCTGCTTTATTTTATTATTTTTTTTGCCGTACACGGGCCTCTCACTGTTGTGGCCTCTCCCGTTGTGGATCACAGGCTCCGGACATGCAGGCTCAGCGGCCATGGCTCACGGGCCCAGCCGCTCCACGGTATGTGGGATCTTCCCGGACCGGGGCACGAACCCATGTCCCCTGCATCGGCAGGCGGACTCTCAACCACTGCGCCACCAGGGAAGCCCAAGCTTTTTTTTTTGATGTGGACCATTTTTAAAGTCTTTATTGAATTTGTTACAATTTACTTCTGTTTTTTATGTTTTGTTTTTTTGGCCACGAGGCATGTGGGATATTAGCTCCCCGATTAGGGATCAAATCTGCATCCCCTGCATTGGAAGACGAACTTAACCACAGGACTGCCAGGGAAGTCCTTAACTTTTTAATAGTTTAGAAAACTTATAAATTGATTGATTGGAGCTCAGAATTAATTTCTGCAGGTAGATAATGTTTTACATGGGGTTGGTCCACAGGTCTACCCACAAAAAAGTTTTTAAAGTGTAGTTTACATGAAATACCACTAGGTTTTATTAAGACCTAAGTACTGTAAAGATTGTGATCCCCTTACACATGATTCAAGATAATACATTGCCTTTTTTGAAAGACACAAAATTTGTCTATATCCAACAATTAAAATAACCTTTTAAATTTCTGACCGCAAACATTTTAGATAAGTATATCCAAAATGAAGATGAACTCTTTTCTTTTCTTGTGCCATAGCTGTGCTGGTCAGCCTTCGGTAGGGCTTAATCAGCCTATCGCATGATCAAGTGCTAAGCACTCATACATAACAATGCTTCATATAAAAACGGATCCTCAATTCCACATTGGGACGCCTGGTGCATCTCTAGTTCACAGTGTGAGACAAGGTCTGTTCCAGACTCATATTCTCAGTACTTAAATTCAGTGATGACCATGCAAGATTGCACATTGGGTAAAGGTTGTCACATCGAGGTCCTTTACCCTGTACACACTAAACAAGAAGTAATGGGATGTCTGTTGCAGACATCCACTGAACTAATGGTCAAGAAACCTTGCCCACTAATTCTCTGTGTGACTTTGAATAAGTCTCTGGACTTCATTATCAGTGTACTGGAGGGTTGGACAAAACTACAGCATCTCCAAGAGACCTTACTACTCTTCCACAAGCGTGTTTCTTATTTCTCGGCTGAGCAAACGGAGTTTTCCTGGATAATTAAGCAGTCCAAAGGCAATGATTCTAAAATGGAGTAGAAATGACTGAACAATCAAACAGTGGGTCCCAATAGTGAGTCTTGGAAAGTAGGGAAAATCCTAACCTATAACCACAGAGCCACTTGCAGATGTCAAATTGCTATTTTCCTATTTAATAATTTCCACATGCAAAGTCTTATCCCTATTCTAAATATTTAGTATTAGTATAATGAGGCAATCTTATTCAAGAAAAGATTTAAGCAAATAGTCATAATAATTCTAACTTTACTGATAGAGTTATTCAGTAGACCAACAGAAGTCAGTTTGGTGACTGCCTATATCCATCCTTAAAAAAAAAAATTCCCATTATGAGAGTCATTGCACAACTCTGATAGCACCAAAGTGACGCTTACTCATTAGAGGGTCTATTCCAAAATCTTTATTATAATTTCATCATCTTGTGTTTTCATGAATCACAAAACTTTTCTGAAATTTAAACCAAACTGAGGCATGAGAATGGCTTGTTTTTCTAGTGAAATATTATCTCTGTGTTCAAGTGGAAGCTAACATTTATTGAGTATTTCTTTGTGTAGGTTTTATGCCAGCCAGAACCTACCAGACCTAATGAGACAGTCAGGCATTAGTATTACTTCACTTTATACATGACTATTTGAGACACTTGTTCTTGGACAAATATTCCACCAGAATGGAAATCAGTTTTTCTTTTTTGTTTGGGCACTTCTGGTACACCCTTGATTCTTAGGGCAAGAAAGATCAGTCCAAAGGGCTCACTTTTGTTAGAGTTACAAAATGTATGACCCAGTTTCAAGGCCAGTCTGTGTGACCGAGTCATGATGTTGGCAATTTATCCACCAAGATGACTTCAAGTTGATGAAAGTAAACCTGAGGGTTAACATTGCACAGAGATCTCTGTCATTATCAATTGTCACTTTATCTTTTTAAATAACACCAAAACAGTTCATACATTATATTTATAATATTTAGCTGAGCATATCTAAGTTAACAGAAATATAACTAAAGTTTAACTATGCAAATCTTTAGTTACCTTTAAAAAATCTAAAAGTACACATTTCCTTATTTAATGGTGAGACATATGAGTCACCATAGTACAAAATTAGTCATGACTGAAAGACTAGCTTTGAATAATTATATTCATGACAAAAATAATGATATTACCATAATATAAATCTGCTCAATAAAGGGCATGTACTCACATAATTTTATAGAGCAAAGAAATCACTGGTGTAATAAAGTTTTCTCAGCTACACCTTCAGAACAGGGATATTATCTTTCTTAAATAGCTTCAACATTGAAAAATTCATATCTAATATAGCCTTTCCCTTTTGATTTTGATCCCAGAGAAAATCTCTCCACGTGTATTATTTATTTTATATAAGACATTCAGACATACTTTTATTTAACATTAACTGTGGTTAACAGAAATAACTGCCAAGCTCAGATTAATATTAGTGTTTGATATTATTTTCATTGTTTATGTTAAAGAGTCATACTAATTTTCAGTAAAATTTTATGTTATGTAGTCACATCCTTCTCCGTATTTGCAGTGGGTTCATGTACTAAAGTATTAGTTACTAATACTAACAGCTTTACCAATTCCCAGGGTTTAATTAGAATACCATACAATGTACATAAGATGTAAAAACACACAAAAGCACACATGCACAGTGCTGTGGTTTTAGAGTCAGAGAAACCTGTATTAAAATCCTTTAGACACGACTAATTCACTACAAGAGGTCAAGGAACCTAGTAGTTGCTGTAAAATATAAACACTAGTCCTTACATCTTGAGCACAGAGTGAGGTTACCTATCAATGAGGTCGCCAGTGGGTCCTCTTGCTCAAAATGCTTCTTGTGCCATCAATTTTAGGGGGACACTGCTCCTTCTTTACCAAGTCATTCTTTTATTGGTCTTCTAACTTTTTTTTGAGTCCATTTTTTGCACCAACAGTAAAGTGACATTTATGAAATATGAAAGATGTGTCTCTCTTCTGCTTAAAATCCATCCATCCATCTATGCATTCATCCACTTAACTATTTATTCTTTATTATATTGTCTCAGGTCATTTCAATGGTTTTGATTTATAATTCAGCTCTATAGTTTATTATTTAATAACTTGTATGATCCAAAGTGCAGTCAGTACAAGTCATAAAATAAGGAGAGAATAAAAAATTAAACAGACATTTTTCCATTCTCTATAATTTAAAGAAAAGTTATATTAGATGATAAGGCCTGCAACTGCATTAACCATTTTGTGGTCTGTTCAAGATTTTGGATTTGGATACAATTACCTGAAATTAAATAAACTCATGCCTGCAACATAATTTTTTAAAAATACAACACAGTAAGTCATTTCAAAATGAACCTCTCACACATCATGTACAAGTAATTCTGGTTTTATCATATTATAAAAAGTCCAAATAAAATGAGATATTCTTGGGCTTCCCTGGTGGCACAGTGGTTGAGGGTCTGCCTGCCAATGCAGGGGACACGGGTTCGTGCCCCCGTCCGGGAGGATCCCACGTGCCGTGGAGCGGCTGGGCCCGTGGGCCATGGCCACTGGGCCTGCGCGTCTGGAGCCTGTGCTCTGCAACGAGAGAGGCCGCAGCAATAAGAGGCCCGCGTACCGCAAAAAAAAAAAGAAAGAAAACGTTCTTACAGTAGTGCAGTCGTGGACACAGATGCCTAATGTTTGTTTGATTAGCCACACATTTGTTTATTTTATTTATTTATTTATTTATTTTTAAAAGGAGAAAAGCTGTGGTTTTTTTTTTTTTGAAGGGGTAGGAGTTTATTAATTAATTAATTAATTTTTGCTGTGTTGGGTCTTCGTTTCTGTGTGAGGGCTTTCTCTAGTTGTGGCAAGCAGGGGCCACTCTTCATCGCGGTGCGCGGGCCTCTCACTATCGCGGCCTCTCTTGTTGCAGAGCACAGGCTCCAGACGCGCAGGCTCAGTAGTTGTGGCTCACGGGCCCAGTTGCTCCGCGGCATGTGGGATCCCCCCAGACCAGGGCTCGAACCCGCGTCCCCTGCATTAGCAGACAGATTCTCAAACACTGCGCCACCAGGGAAGCCCCACCCATTTGTTTGTTACTGGAGAAGCCTGTGCTGGATTCTCTAGTATGATCTTTTTTCTCTCATTTCAGTATTGAGAGGTTCACTTCACTCATACACCCTAAACCTATTCTAAAGGGAACCAAAACCCTAGATTGCCATAATCACTAATGGGAAATGTATGCTTTAGATTTCAATATATCCTGCATGCAAATTTAGAAAATGACACACTAGGATACATTGGAAACTATTTTGCACTATGGTATTATTTATTTTAATCTAAGAAAAAATTAATTTTAGAATATAATATACCTAAGCAGTCAAGTTAGTCACATCTTCAGTGCATTTAAAACATACATAACAATTAGTTTATTCTGCTTGTCCTTTTCCAAAAAGAAACATCCATTTTGCTATAAACTGACAAAAATATACACTTTAAACAATCCAGTCATTTCTACTCCAGAAAGTTATCACAAAGCTCAGAAACAAGAGCATATTTACAGAGCAGAGTTTAGTTTCCACCTACCCTGCTGCTATGAAGGTTGGGTACAGTGAGATATTTTTCTTTATATATTTTCTTATTTCTTATTTTGCCCTTTTCTTTCTTTTTTTTTTTTTTTTTTAAAAAAACACTTTAACATTTCTTGTAAGGCGACTTTAGTGGTGATGAACTCTTTTAGTTTTTGATTGTCTGGAAAACTCTTTATGTCTCTTTCAATTCTCAACGATAACTTTGCCAGAGAGAGTGTCCTTGGTTGTAGGTTATTTTTCCTTTGAGCTTTTAAAATATATCATTCCACTCCCTTCTGGCCTTCAAAGTTCCTTCTAGTGTACTTTTCATTTCAGTTATTGTATTCTTCAGTTTCAATTGGTTCTTTTTTACATTTTTTTGTTGACATTCTCACTGTGTTCCTTTATTCTTTTCCCAAGTTCAGTGAACATTTTAATGGCATTTTTCACAGAACTAGAACAAATAACCTTATAGTTTGTATGGAACTACCAAAGACCCCGAATACCTAAAGCAATCTTAAGAAAGAAAAACAAAGTTGGAGGTATCATGCTCCCTGACTTCAGACTATTCTATAAAGCTGTAGTAATCAAAACAGTATGGTATCGGCACAGAAACAGACACACATATCAATGGAACAGAATAGAAAGCCCAGAAATAAACCCACACGTGTATGGTCAATTAATCTATGTCAAATGAGGCAAGAATATAAAATGGGTAAAAGACAGTCTCTTCAATAAGTGGTGCTGGAAAAACTGCACAGTTACATGTAAAACAATAAACTAGAACATTTTCTTACATCATATACAAAAATAAATTCAAAATGGATTAAAGATATAAATGTAGGACTTGAAATTATAAAACTCCTAGAAGAAAAAGCAGGCAAGGGCAACAAAAGCAAAAATAAACAAATGAAACTGTACCAAACTAAAAAGGTTTTGCACAGTCAAGGAAAACATCAACAAAACAAAAAGGCAGCCTACTGAATAGGAGAAATTGCAAGTGATATACCTGATAAGAGGTTAATATCCAAAATATATTAAGAACTAACCCAAATCAATTTTTTACAATCTAAAAAAATGGGCAGAGGCCTTGAATAGACATTTCTCCAAGGAAGACATACAGATGGCCAACAGGTACATGAAATGATGCACAGCATCACTAATCATCAGGGAAATACAAATCAAAACCACAATGAGATAGCACCTCACACCTCTTAGAATGACTACAATCAAAAAGACAAGAATTGTGTTGGTGAAAAGGTGGAGAAAAGGGAACCCTTGTGTACTGTTGGTGGGAATCTAAACTGGTACAGCACTATGGGAAACAGTATGGGGGTTCCTCAAAAAAATAGAAATAGAACTACGATACAATCCAACAATTCCACTCCTGGTTATTTATCCAAAGAAAATGAAAACACTAACTCAAAAAAGACATATGCCCTCCAATGTTCAGAGCAGCATTATTTACAATAGCCAAGATACAGAAGCAACCTAAGTGTCCACTGACAGATCAATGGATAAAGAAGATGTGGTATATATACAGTGGAATATTACTCAGCCATAAAATAGAATGAAATCTTGCTATGTATGACAACATGGATGGACCTGAATGTTAATATGCTTAGTGAAATAAGTCAAACAAAGACAAATATTTTATGCTTTCACTTGTATGTTGAATCTTAAACAGAAACAGACTCCCAGATACAAGAACAAACTAGTGGTTGCCAGAGGGAAGAGGGTGGGAGGAGGGGTGAAATAGGTGAAGGGGATTAAGAGATACAAATTACCAATTATAAAATAAATAAGTTACAGGGACATAATGTACAGCACAGGGAATACAATCCATATTTTATAATAACTTTGTATGGTATGTAATCTATAAAACTAGTGAATCACTATATTTTACACCTTAAACTAATATCACATTGTAAGTCAACTATACTTCAATAAATTTGAAAAAAAAAAGGAGTGGGTACAAAGCCCACTGTTGGGCACTATTATGGAAATTTGTCTTCCCTCTTTGTACTCTCTTTTTTCTTCCTCAGTGGTGTTACTCACAGCTCTTGCTTCAGAATTGTTCAAGTATAAAAATCACATAGGCTCAGATGTAAACAGCTCACTACAGAGCTTCAATATATTGAATTTGGCAGAGGTGTGCCCCTTAATAAGAGAATATAAATCTTAAATCAAAGCAGAGCTTCTCAAGTGTAGTAAACTCTCAGAAACATCTGGAATCCTTGTGAGAAATGCACATTCCTAAATCCCACTCCTGAGGATTCTGATTCAGCAGATCTCAGGGAACCCAGGTGTCAAGGAACACAGGTGACTCTGAAAATTAACCACACTTGGAAAACACCGACCTAAAGAATGACTTTTTTTTTTTTTTTTTTTTAATTGGGATGTTTGCAAACATCCCCTCCCATTCTTTTTTTTTTTTTTTTTTTTTTTTT
>NW_006792683.1:1295242-1296378 GCF_000442215.2 Lipotes vexillifer
GCTGTGTTGGGTCTTCGTTTCTGTGCGAGGGCTTTCTCTAGTCGTGGCAAGTGGGGGTCACTCTTCATCGCGGTGCGCAGGCCTCTCACTATTGCGGCCTCTGTTGTTGCGGAGCACAGGCTCCAGACGCGCAGGCTCAGTAATTGTGGCTCACGGGCCCAGTTGCTCCATGGCATGTGGGATCTTCCCAGACCAGGGCTCGAACCTGTGTCCCCTGCATTGGCAGGCAGATTCTCAACCACTGCGCCACCAGGGAAGCCCAAGAATGACTTTTTAATTGTAGATTTCAGGCATCAATGAGTAAGTCAAAGGTTCTTTCTGACAAGGCTGGCATAAGGTTGTGGTGATGGCTTTAAAATTGTTTACTGCAGGGAATCAGGGGACTAGGATAATGTGTTTTGTGATTTCCATATAAAATACTTATAATTGATCATCTTTGAGATCTGCCTTTCAATTTCCCATTTTAACTAGTTTTATAATTAACAAATAATAAATGATGGACCTCTCACAGAGAGCTAGCATTTCCTGCCCCTTAATACTGAATATAGCTACAAACATTAAAACAACTTCTATTTAAGACTATTTAACATATCAGTTAGAAGCTAACCCCTAGTGTTTAATTTGAAAAGGAACCTGTGCTGGAAGTCAGAATCTAATTTTCAAAATGGAGAATGAGGTTGGAAATAAATCTGATGATTATTGAAGCAAATTGAGTGTGACATGGGAACGATGTAAGAGTCTCTTGGGAAATAATGGTTGGGAAGGATTATTAATAGAGAGTTTGAGCTTATTTTTCTGTTCCAAGATTTGGAACACTGAATTTAAGCTTTATGTCATGAACTGTAGGTGACAGAGTCACTTTTCCTTCAATATTCATCACATATTAAATGAGTTTGACCTTGTATGAGACTCAGGGAGATGTGAGTAAGAGGACTATTCCACTTTGCATTCATAGTTTCAAGAACTTCAAAGAAATAAGTGGTAAAGAAAATCCAAACATGCCATGTCATCATTTTGTTTGCTTATATGTTCGAAGTAATTTAGAATTATAAAATATGTCACGGGCTTCCCTGGTGGCGCAGTGGTTGAGAGTCCGCCTGCCGATGCAGGGGACACGGGTTCGTGCCCCGGTCCAG
>NW_006792683.1:1296580-1330281 GCF_000442215.2 Lipotes vexillifer
ACCAAAAAAAAAAAAAAAAAAAAAAGAAAATATGTCACATTCAACTCTCCCCCTTAAGGGATACCCTGGTAAGATTGAGTGGTTTTATTGTTTATTATTACTTTTGTTTTATGAGCATAAACTTCATTAAAAGAGTGGGAATAAAATAACATTCAGACTGTTTGTTCTTTATATAACCAAAGACATATGAGCTCTGAACTGGCTACCAATTAACTTTGTGAGTTTGGGCAAGTTGACTTCACCTCTAGCTTGCAGCTTCCTCATCTGTAAAATGAGGGAGTCAGATTAGACAACGTTAGCGTCCTATGTGGCTGGAACATGGTGCGAAGGAGTGACTTGACCTGACTCCTGGTTTAGGCAGGATGGTAGGTAGTGAGGGTTACTCATAGAAGTTGTATGAGGGTGTGTTTATGCATTTTACACAAATTCACTACATTACCTGGATAGGTCACATTTTACAAAAGCATTAGCAGGCGTGGCAAACTCTTCTTAGCACTTTACTTACATTAACTCATTTAATACTCACAACAAAACTATAAAGTACATACTATTAGCATTGTCATTTCCATTTTACAGACAAGGACTTTGAAGCACAGAGAAGTTAAGTAATAAGCCCTGAGTCACCCAGCTAGTAACTGGCAGAGCCAAGATTTGGATCCAGACTGTGAGGTCCCAGAGAACGTGCATGCTTAACCACTGTGCTGTACCACCTCTCTGCTAGGCTGTGTGAGGAACTTGTTTAGATCTCATTGCTAAAGCTGAGTTGTGGGTGTGCTGAGACACTGATGTGGGGTCAATAACTTTATTGAGAAGTTAAACCAGGGTTGCTAATCTGATCTGGGGAAGCAGAAGTGCAATGTCTTTTACAGGAAACCAAAATGGCAGTTACACCAGGTATAGCCACAGTGATGCCCAACAGGTGTCAGGGGCCCTTTCAAGGCGGGGAATAGCGAGGAGTTGATCCCAACATCCAATGTGATGATGCCCCCAATTTCATGACCCTCCACAGGTCCTTAATAAACTGCTGCATTTGTAAAACATACTAAGACCACCAAAAATGCTGTCACTCTAACCTATAAACCAAACACACAATATGTCTATGATTACTTGTGCTTTTTCTTTTCCCAAAAGTTCAGGCTAACTTAAAAAACAGCATTGAAAGTGATCAGCCTAGTGTTGGTCTAACTTTAATGGAATTCTTTTCATGTTTTACTATTAAGTGTATTTGACATTAATTTCTGAATTGTGAGCGTGTGTGTGTGTTTAATGCTAAGGGTATTTCTTTCTCTCCCTCTTTTCAACATTATTTTTTAAGAATAACTGTTGAATTTTACTAAATGCTTTTTTGGTACTTATAAATATTGTCATAGCTTTCTTTTTCTACTCTAACTACTTTAATGTTAATATTTAATGAACATTTCTATTGTTGAACCATACTTATATTTCATAACAGACCATGCTGGGCTACTTTAAAATATACACTAACAAGTATTATTACAATTTTGTAAATACAAAAAAAAATTTAACTTAATCCTACCAGACAAAACTGTACTATAATATAGCAGAAACCACTGAACCAATTTTAGAATCATCTGTCAAAAGAATACTAGTACATGCTCCTTTCTTCTTTTGTCTGTCAAATGTTCATTTCTCAGTGAATTATTTCCCTAGTCACTAACAATATTTAGATCCATGAAACAAAATAAAGTGAAGTATAATAACTGTATGAGAATGCTGCTCTTAGGAGATTCTTAACTTATGGAACCTCAGCTTAGAAGATTACCTCTCTGCACAGGAAAATTCAAGATGTGAGAAGGGACAGCTCATAAGCATAAAGGCTCATCCATCATTTTTTAAGAGAGATTAGACTAAAGGGAAAAACCAAATTTCCCCTCAGTGCAGAGGTATGTTTTCTGTGATATTAATGCTTTTTGAAAAATCTCCTTTGCTCCTAGAAGACAGAAGAAAGAAACACTAAAGCAATTGGCTCTGCAAAAGAAGAAAATTCTTATCTTTTCTGGACACAATAGGCAGCAGCAGGTGGGTACTTGCTTTCTTTGTGGAAGACGAAGTGATTTTTAAAGATTTAGAAATTGGAAAGCTTCCTCTGAGAACTCCAGACGTGAATGTGAGACAGGCTATGCCTCCTTCAAAACAAGAACAGTAGAACACTCAGCTTGAAAATGCAGGTTTGGGACTCAGAAGACAAGTTCTGCCACTAACTATCCATGCAACTTTAGGTAAGTCCCCTAACCTCTCAAAGGCCTCAGTTCCTTTATCCTTAAAATGGTGAACATAACACATTCTCCTAAAGGTGAACTAAGCAATGTACAGTACTTAGCTCGGTGTCTGGTACAGAATAAAGTACTCAGCAAATGTTAGCTAAATATGCTCACAGGCACACATTATGAAATACTTTCAAAGCTTCGAGAAACAACCAGAAATGCCTTGCTGAGTCCTCTGGTTCCAAGGATACAGCTGAATTAGTGCCCTGAGACACAAAACGGATTGTAATTCTAACTAATCCAGCCACTATGGGACAAGCAGACCTGTACCTAAAAGCTTCAAAGCCAGGGGAATGATTCTTGTTATGAAAATTTACCAAAGCCATGTTTTCCCCAGTGAACAGACACCTTTTACAGCACAAATGTCTTCCTCATAGGAGGATCTGACTTCTTTCTGGCTTAGAAACTAATTACAAATCTTTGCTATAAGAAAGAGCACACAGAAAGGGAGAGGAATCTAATGCAAATACTCTGCCCCCACCAAAATTCAAACATTAATATATTTAAAAGTATTTATCAAATTATCTGTTGATGGAATTAAATGTTATTACTAGGGTAAGTATTGGTAAAATTAAATATTGATAAAAAATGATTCCAAAATTAATTTCACTGAAGTGTGACAGAATAGGAAGGCAGCCTGGTTTGTGATGAATACTATACTTGGGAGAAGTGGGCTTTATTCTTGGCTTCACCTTTCTGGGTGTGTGGAACACTTCAGAGATACTTATTAATCCAGCTGTGAGACCCCCAGAAAATAACCACTTTGTTAGCCTTACTTCATTTCTCCTGTGTGAACTGGGCAGGTGAGGCTAAAAGCTCCCAGTCAGCTCTAGAATTCTCTAATTCCAAATTGTGGCAGGGTGGGTCACACAGCACAGCTCCAAGTGGAAAGTTACTCCTGAAGTTTTGCAAGCCAGCAGAGCATATTCTAGGATGGCCAGAATGGGGCCTGAGGAAATTAGCCAGCTCTGAGCCCCACCGGCCATGTTCCCTGCACCTTGGTTTGCTCATTCGTAAAGGGAAAAGATGACCAAATTCTTTTCCAGGGCACCTGTGAGTCCTTGCATTTCTACCCTGATAGCCCAAAGCTCTTGCCTTCAGAAAAAATGCAGTTAGGTTCCATTTGGAACTGCCAAATTAGAATAAAAATGAGTATTAAGAACCAGCACCTGGATTATAGGAGGAGGAGCTTCAAGATGGCAGAAGAGTAAGATGCGGAGACCACCTTCCTCCCCACAAATACATCAGAAATACATCTACATGTGGAACAACTCCTACAGAACACCCACTGAATGCTGGCAGAAGCCCTCAGACTTCCCAAAAGGCAAGAAACGCCCCCACACACCTGGGTAGGGCAAAAGAAAAAAGAAAAAACAGAGACAAAATAATAGGGACACGACCTGCACCTCTGGAAGGGAGCTGTGAAGGAGGAAAGGTTTCCACACACTAGGAAGCCCCTTAGCGGGCGGAGACTGCGGGTGGCGGAGGGGAGAAGCTTTGGAGACATGGAGGAAACCGCAGTAACAGGGGTGCAGAGGGCAAAGCGGAGAGATTCACGCACAGAGGATCGGTGCCGACCGGCACTCGCCAGCCCGAGAGGCTTGTCTGCTCACCAGCCGGGGCGGGCGGGGCTGGGAGCTGAGGCTTGGGCTTCCGTTGGATCGCAGGGAGAGGACTGGGGTTGGCGGCGTGAACACAGCCTATAGGGGGTTAGTGCACCACGGCTAGCCGGGAGGGAGTCCGGGAAAAGGCTGGAAATGCCAGAGAGGCAAGAGAATTTTTCTTGCCTCTTTGTTTCCTGGTGCACGAGGAGAGGGGATTCAGAGCATCACTTAAAAGAGCTCCAGAGATGGGCGTGAGCTGCGGCTATCAGCGTGGACCCCAGGAACAGGCATGAGACGCTAAGGCCGCTGCTGCAGCCACCAAGAAGCCTGTGTGCGAGCACAGGTCACTATCCACACCCCCCTTCCAGGAAGCCTGTGCAGCCCGCCACTGCCAGGGTCCCGTGATCCAGGGACAACTTCACCGGGAGAACACACGGCACACCTAAGGATGGTGCCACGTCATGCCTGCCTCTGCCACTGCAGGCACGCCCCACATTCCGTACCCCTCCCTCCCCCTGGCCTGAGTGAGCCAGAGCCCCTGAATCAGCTACCTTAACCCCCTCCTGTCTGAGCGAAGAACAGACGTCCTCAGGCAACCTACATACAGAGGCGGGGCCAAATCCAAAGCTGAACCCCAGGAGCTGTGCGAACACAGAAGAGAAAGGGAAATCTCTCCCAGCAGCCTCAGGAGCAGCAGATTAAATCTCCAGAGTCAACTTGATGTACCCTGCATCTCTGGAATATGTGAATAGACAAAGAATCATCCCAAATTCAGGAGGTGGACACTGGGAGCAATGATATATATATGTATTTTTTTTTCCCCCTTTTTCTCTTTTTGTGAGTGTGTATGCTTCTGTGGGTGATTTTGTCTGTATAGCTTGGCTTTTACCATTTGTCCTAGGGTTCTGTCTGTCCGTTTTGTTGTTGTTGTTGTTTTAATATAGTTTTTAGCAGTTCTTATCATTGGTGGATTTGTTTTTGGTTTGGTTGCTCTCTTCTTTCTTTCTTTCTTGTTTTTAATTATTACTTAAAATTTTTTTTAATAATCATGTTATTTTTCATTTTAATAACTTTATTTTATTTTACTTTATCTTCTTCTTTCTTTCTTTCTTTTTTTTCTCCCTTTTATTCTGAGCCTTGTGGATGACAGGCTCTTGGTGCTCCAGCCAGGCGTCAGGGCTGTGCCTCTGAGGTGGGATAGCCAAGTTCAGGACACTGGTCCACAAGAGACCTCCCAGCTCCACGTAATATCAAACTGCAAAAATTTCCCAGAGATCTCCATCTCAACGCTAAGACCCAGCTCCACTCACCGACCAGCAACCTACAGTGCTGGACACCCTATGCCAAACAACTAGCAAGACAGGAACACACCCCCAATCCATTAACAGAGAGGCTGCCTAAAATCATAATAAGGCCACAAACACTCCAAAACACACGACCAGACGTGGACCTGCCCACCAGAAAGACTATATCCAGTCTCATCTACCAGAACACAGGCTATAGTCCCCTCCACCAGGAAGCCTACACAAACCACTGAACCAAACTTAGCCACTGGGGACAGAGAAAAAAAAACAACGGGAACTAGAAACCTGCAGCCTGTGAAAAGGAGACCACAAACACAGTAAGTTAAGCAAAATGAGAAGACAGAGAAACACACAGCAGATAATTCAGAATAATGAGAGTAAAGATGAACCAAAATCTTGGAAATAGAATGGAGAATATTCAAGAAACGTTTAACAAGGACCTAGAAGAACTAGAGAGAAAAAAAACAATGGTGAACAACACAATAAATGAAATTAAAAATTCTCTAGAAGGGGTCAATATCAGAATAACTGAGGCAGAAGAACGGATAAGTGACCTGGAAGACAAAATAGTGAAAATAACTACTGCAGAGCAGAATAAAGACAAAAGAATGAAAAGAATTGAGGACAGTCTCAGAGACCCCTGGGACAACATTAAATGCACCAACATTCGAATTATAGGGGCCCCAGAAGAAGAAGAGAAAAATAAAGGGACTGAGAAAATATTTGAAGAGATTATAGTTGAAAACTTCCCTAATATGGGAAAGGAAATAGTTAATCAAGTCTAGGAAGCACAGAGAGTCCCATACAGGATAAATCCAAGGAGAAACATGCGAAGACACATGTTGATCAAACTATCAAAAATTGAATACAAAGAAAAAATATTAAAAGTAGCAAGGGGAAAACAACAAATAATACACAAGGGAATCCCCATAAGGTTAACAGCTGATCTTTCAGCAGAAACTCTGGAAGCCAGAAGGGAGTGCCAGGACATACTTAAAGTAATGAAGGAGAAAAAGCTACAACGAAGATTACAATACCTAGCAAGGATCTCATTCAAATTTGGTGGAGAAATTAAAACCTTTACAGATAAGCAAAAGTTAAGAGAATTCAGCACCACAAAACCAGCTTTACAACAAATACTAAAGGAACTTCTCTAGGCAGGAAACACAAAAGAAGAAAAAGGCCTACAATAACAAACCCAGAAGAATTAAGAAACTGGTAATAGGAACATACATATTGATAATTACCTTAAATGTAAATGGATTAAATGCTCCAACCAAAAGACATAGACTGGCTAAATGCATACAAAAAAAAAAGACCTGTATATAAGCTGCCTACAAGAGATTCACTTCAGACATGGGGACACATACAGACTGAAAGTGAGGGGATGGAAAAAGATATTCCATGCCAATGGATATCAAAAGAAAGCTGGAGTAGCAATTCTCATACCAGATAAAATAGACTTTAAAACAAAGACTATTACAGGAGACAAAGAAGGACATTACATAAAGATCAAGGGATCGATCCAAGAAGAAGATATAACAATTGTAAATATTTATGCACCCAACACAGGAGCACCACAATACATAAGGCAAATACTAACAGCCATGAGAGGGGAAATCAACACTAACAAAATCATAGTAGGGGACTTTAACACCAAACTTTCACCAATGGATGGATCATCCAAAATGAAAATAATTAAGGAAACACAAGCTTTAAATGATACATTAAACAAGATGGACTTAACTGATATTTATAGGACATTCCATCCAAAAACAACAGAATACACTTTCTTCTCAAGTGCTCATGGAACATTCTCCAGGATAGATATCTTGGGTCACAAATCAAGCCTTGGTAAATTTTAGAAAATTGAAATCATATAAAGTATCTTTTCCAACCACAACACTATGAGACGAGATATCAATTACAGGAAAAACTCTGTAAAAACATACAAACACATGGAGGCTAAATAATACATTACTTAATAACCAAGAGATCACTGAAGAAATCAAAGGGGAAATCAAAAAATACCTAGAAACAAATGACAATGAAAACACGACAGCGCAAAACCTATGGGATGCAGCAAAAGCAGTTCTAAGAGGGAAGTCTATAGCAATACAATCCTACCTTAAGAAACAAGAAACATCTCAAATAAACAACCTAACCTTACACCTAAAGCAATTAGAGCAAGAAAAACAAAAATACCCCAAAGTTAGCAGAAGGAAAGAAATCATAAAGATCAGATCAGAAATAAATGAAAAAGAAATGAAGGAAACAATAGCAAAGATCAATAAAACTAAAATCTGGTTCTCTGAGAAGACAAACAAAATCGATAAACCATTAGCCAGACTCATCAAGAAAAAAAGGGAGAAGATTCAAATCAGTAGAATTAGAAATGAAAAAGGAAAAGTAACAACTGACACTGCAGAAATACAAAGGATCATGTGAGGTTACTACAAGCAAGTATACGCCAATAAAATGGACAACCTGGAAGAAATGGAGAAATTCTTAGAAATGCACAACCTTCCAACACTGAACCAGGAAGAAGTAGAAAATATGAACAGACCAATCACCAGCACTGAAATTGAAATTGCCATTAAAAATCTTCCAACAAACAAAAGTCCAGGACCAGATGGCTTCACAGGCGAATTCTATCAAACATTTAGAGAAGAGCTAACACCTATCCTTCTCAAACTCTTCCAAAATATAGCAGAGGGAGGAACACTCACAAACTCATTCTATGAGGCCACCATCACCCTGATACCAAAACCAGACAAAGATGTCACAAAGAAAGAAATCTACAGGCCAATATCACTGATGAACATAGATGCAAAAATCCTCAACAAAATACTAGCAAACAGAATCCAACAGCACATTAAAAGGATTATACACCATGATCAAGTGGGGTTTATCCTAGGAATGCAAGGATTCTTCAATATATGCAAATCAATCAATGTGATACACCATATTAACAAACTGAAGGATAAAAACCATATGATCATCTCAATAGATGCAGAGAAAGCTTTTGACAAAATTCAACACCCATTTATGATAAAAACCCTCCAGAAAGGAGGCATAGAGGGAACTTTCCTCAACACAGTAAAGGCCATATATGACAAACCCACAGCCAACATCGTCCTCAATTGTGAAAAAGTGAAACCATTTCTAGTAAGATCAGGAACAAGACAAGCCTGCCCACTTTCACCACATTATTGAACATAGTTTTGAAAGTTTTAGCCACTACAATCAGAGAAGAAAAAGAAATAAAAGGAATCCAAGTAGGAAAAGAAGAAGTAAAGCTGTCACTGTTTGCAGATGACATGATACTATACATAGAGAATCCTAAAGATGCTACCAGAAAACTACTAGAGCTAATCAATGAATTTGGTAAAGTAGCAGGATACAAAATTAATGCACAGAAATCTCTCGCATTCCTATACACTAATGAAAAATCTGAAAGTGAAATTAAGAAAACATTGCCATTTACCATTGCAACAAAAAGAATAAAATGCCTAGGAATAAATCTACCTAAGGAGACAAAAAACTGTATGCAGAAAAGTATAAGACACTGATGAAAGAACTTAAAGATGATAAAAACAGATGGAGAGATATACCATGTTCTTGGATTGGAAGCATCAACACTGTGAAAATGACTATACTACCCAAAGCAGTCTACAGATTCAATGCAATCCCTATCAAACTACCAATGGCATTTTTCACAGAACTAGAACAAAAAATTTCACAATTTTTATGGAAACACGAAAGACCACAAATAGCCAAAGCATACTTGAGAAAGTAAAACGGAGCTGGAGGAATCAGGCTCCCTGACTTCAGACTATACTACAAAGCTACAGTAATCAAGAGAGTATGGGGCTTCCCTGGTGGTGCAGTGGTTGAGGATCTGCCTGCCAATGCAGGGGACACGGGTTCAAGCCCTGGTCTGGGAATATCCCACATGCCGCGGAGCAGCTGGGCCCGTGAGCCACAGCTACTGAGCCTGCACGTCTGGAGCCTGTGCTCTGCAACAAGAGAGGCCATGATAGTGAGAGGCCTGCACACTGCGATGAAGAGTGGCGCCCTCTTGCCGCAACTAGAGAAAGCCCTCGCGTAGAAACGAAGACCCAACACAGCCAAAAGTAAATAAATAAATTTATTAAAATAAAAAAAAGACAGTACTGGCACAAAAACAGAAATATAGATCAATGGAACAGGATTAAAAGCCCAGAGATAAACCCACGCACATATGGTCACCTTATCTTTAATAAAGGAGGCAAGAATATACAATGGAGAAAAGACAGCCTCTTCAAAAGTGCTGCTGGGAAAATTGGACAGCTACATGTAAAAGAATGAAATTAGAACACTCCCTGACACCATACACAAAAATAAACTCAAAATGGATTAAAGACCTAAATGTAAGGCCAGACACTATCAAACTCTTAGAGGAAAACATAGGGAGAACACTGTATGACATACATCACAGCAAAATCCTTTTTGACCCACCTCCTAGAGCAGTGGAAATAAAAACAAAAATAAACAAACGGGACCTAATGAAACTTAAAAGCTTTTGCACAGCAAAGGAAACCATAAACAAGACCAAAAGACAACCCTCAGAATGGGAGAAAATATTTGCAAATGAAGCAACTGACAAAGCATTAATCTCCAAAATTTACAAGCACCTCATGCAGCTCAATATCAAAAAAAACAAACAACCCAATCCAAAAATGGGCAGATGAACTAAATAGACATTTCTCCAAAGAAAATATACAGATTGCCAACAAACACATGAAAGAATGCTCAACATCATTAATCATTAGAGAAATGCAAATCAAAACTACAATGAGATATCATCTCACACTGGTCAGAATGGCCATCATCAAAAAATCTACAAACAATAAATGCTGGAGAGGGTGTGGAGAAAAGGGAACCCTCTTGCACTGTTGGTGGGAATGTAAATCGATACAGCCACTATGGAGAACAGTATGGAGGTTCCTTAAAAATCTAAAAATAGAACTACCATGCGACCCAGCAATCCCACTACTGGGCATATACCCTTAGAAAACCATAATTCAAAAAGAGTCATGTACCAAAATGTTTATTGCAGCTCTATTTACAATAGCCGGGACATGGAAGCAACCTAAGTGTCCATCAACAGATGAATGGATAAAGAAGATGTGGCACATATATACAATGGAATATTACTCAGCCATAAAAAGAAAAGAAATGGAGTTATTTGTAGTGAGGTGGATGGACCTGGAGTCTGTCATACGGAGGGAACTAAGTCAGAAGGAGAAAAACAAATACCGGATGCTAACACATATATATGGAATCTAAAAAAAAAAAAAAAAAGGTCATGAAGAACCTAGGGGAAGATGGGAATAAAGACACAGACCTACTAGAGAATGGACTTGAGGACATGGGGAGGTGGAAGGGTAAGTGGGACAAAGTTAGACAGTGGCATGGACATATATACACTACCAAACGTAAAATAGCTAGTGGAAAGCAGCTGCATAGCACAGGGAGATCAGCTCAGAGCTTTGTGACCTCTTAGAGGGGTGGGATAAGGGGGGTGGCAGTGAGGGAGATGCAAGAGGAAAGAGATATGGGGACATATGTATATGTATAACTGATTCACTTTGTTATAAAGCAGAAACTAACACAACATCATAAAGCAATTATACCCCAATAAAGATGTTAAAAAAGAAAAAAAAGAAAAAAGAACCAGCATCTGTGAGTCTTTTCCTAATGGGTGTATAAGTTGGTTTAAATTTTCTGACACATTTAGACTGAATGGTAAGTCACCCAACCATCTGGCCCTAGGACAGTTATGCAAACTGCTGCTCCCCACCTGGGCATGGAGTACATTTTTATTAACATCCTGCTGGGCAAGAGCATGCATAAAAAGATACTGTGATTGCTCCAAGGTCAAAAGCCAAAGAAATTTGAAAAGCACTTGGACTCTGAGAACAACAAAATAAAACCTTTTTCTGATGAAAATTATGTCTGTGAAGCTAAATGGCTGAAGTAGGAAAGTACATAGGTTAGACTTCAATAAAGAAAGTCTTTAACTTAGATTTAAAAGCATAACTATGGTGAAGGTTTAACTGTCCTTTCGAAAATCCATCTTCCTTCAGAATTGCTGGTAAGAGATGACTTCAAAAATATTCCTCATCCCTGATATGATCATATTAACACTGCTGGTCACCATCACTAGATTCCATTTTTGCCAGTTGGCCTTTGGAAAATGTCTGCTTGCCTGGAGAAGTATAGCCCTTGTTATATATATTCATCATATATTTGTGCTTCAGAGATAAACTCACACCTCTGAATTTGATTACATTTCTTTAATTAAATATAGATTTCTATGGCTCCCACGTGTCTGGAATAAATCTGATTAAACATAAGACTCCCGCTACCTGTGCCAGGCTGAGACTGTTCCACTTTGCTTAATAGTAGGACGAGCACTTGGATGGTGGTCTGCACTAGCATGCACTCAGTCCATGAACAGGGAAGCCCTTCCTTGTCCAGTTTCTTCTGCTTGCTCACTGATTCCTTTAACAGGGAACACAACTAGAAGTACAGCTTAAATTCAGGTATCACTGAGAGAGGTGATGTGTTCACTGGGATTCAAAGAGCCAGAGAACTAATCCCCTCTTCCATACTTCACAGAAGAGATTTTAACCTTTCTTGAATATTTCTATATCACCCTGGAAAAAAACACAACTGCCCAGAGTACTAGAAATGAGTCAGGTGTGTATTTGACTTCTCAATATGTCAGAGCCCATGAGGTAGGTGGGGGAATGTGTCTTCTGCCACTGTCTCAGCCCCGAAGTAAGGATGTTCAACCAGGGAGCTCCTTGAGCCAAGGTCACCAAGCTGCCCCTTATCTCCCAGGGATGTGTCTGCCTTAATAGCCTTGTGATGGATTTCAGGTGCTGGGACCCTGTGTCCATTACTCTCCTTGAGATAGGATGTCTGCAAGACTCCTTCTCATGGCTGCCCAATAGGTCAGTCAACTTAATTTGCTCCAGATCTCACAGCTAGCTAGTGGCAAAGGAATAAGACTTGTCAATCCAAGTCCTATCGCCACACATCCAGACATATATGATCAGAAGCCTAGAGGTGCCCTATGCCAGGCGCAGCCCCCTTCCGTGTTCTGCCTCTCACTCCAGACTCCCCAGTCCACAAAGGCAGGCAGGCATCATGAAGCTGTGGCACCCTGGGGTTGGGGGTGGTGCAGGAGAGAGCTCCTGTCAGAGGCAGTGCCTTGCTACTGAGTGCACTGCTCTCCCACTGCTTTAATAATTTGTTGTAAAACAAACAATGTCACCAGGGGAATTGCTGCCAGTGGATAATGGCCTCCTGCTTTGCAATTAAGCGCTGACATTCAGTTGTGCCTCACCAGCCATGGTATACTGCTGCTTCCTGTTCCAATGTTCTCACCCATGAGCATTTTCTGCTAATCAAATTTATTATCCTATACCGCAGATCTTGACATTCACTTCCTTTTCAGACTGGTGGTGAAGATTTAGAGAATATAATTTTTAAGCTACCTGTCCTTTCCAGCCTGGCATTCATAAGGCCCACAAAGAAACACAAACAGATTTAAATAAAGCGCAAAAGCTCCAAAAGTTTATGTCGGTAAGAAATACCAGTTGTCAGGGGATTCAGTAGCAAGACAACTTTTTCAAGTGGATAAGGAGAAAGAGATTTGTGAAAGTACCTTTCATGTCATGCTGAGATTATTCCCTACTGACCACTTAACTCAGGTTCAAGTCCATAAACCTGGCCTCGGATATGACATCTTGTGGCATCTCACAGGATCTCTCAACTCACACCTAACAGGAATAACCCTCGGATCTGCAATGATGTTTCAGTTCTTTCATCAGAAAAGGGTATTTCATGTACCACCTATGTCTCCCTGGTGGGTTCAGAATCATTAAAATACTAGTTACTCCATAGAAGTGGCTACTTTCTTAGCAGCTCAGGGGCATAGAACTGTGCATTACCCCAGGCTCTGAAAAACCTCACACCTGTTGCCCTGCAAAGAAGGGATAGAGAGCCATACTTCCCACAAGTATAACCACTGTTTGAAATGTCTGTGCAAGAGCTAGGAAGATGAGCTCCCGAGGTCTCGATTCTCTCATTTGTAACTTGAGGGCAGTAAAACAGATGATCTCACAAACCTCCTAGACCATGATTTGTGATCACCAAAAGGTCTCATGAATAGGCACCAGGAGCCCATTATTCTCCCTCATTTCTCCACACCAATCTCCTTGCCCTGAGTAACAAGCCATTTTCAGGGGGCAGCCCCTTCTCCTCGTCTTGTTTAGGGTCCAGCCCCCAGCATCTGCTGTCTCCAGCCCATAGCCACCTTATCCTCCTCCTCCACCTCCTCATTGCTTCCCTGGTTTGCTCTCTCATCACATTGCTACCCTGTAAACCAAATTTATCCCCAGCCTGCCCCAGAGATCCATTTTGTCATTGTTTTCTATCTTCTTTTCCAGAAGAAAATGAAACAAATCTGCTGTACAGTTAAATGCAAACCACCTTCAAGTAGTTAACAGGTTATTATAAATTCACACTAAATTTTAAAAGACAAAGAAAATCCTTTCCTGGGCACACAGGGAAAAGCATATGTGTTGCAGAGCAGGGGATGAGGAGGAGATTGTGAGAGAGGAAAGGAACAGTCATTCACTGAGCATCAGGTAATGTCAGGAAGTATACTAGGTGTACTGCTCTTTAATAAATTATTATATCGTTCTTTTAGATTTCAAAAGCAATGCGTACATTTTCACAGAATGCAAACACAACCAGTGCATAAAATAAAGTCAACTGTATTCTTATCATCCCCACCAACACCACCCTCTTCTTCTAAAATCAGCATCCGCAATAGTTTTGTTGTGTATTGATTCAATAAATATGTGTTGACTATTCACTTTTTATCAGGCCCTATTATGACAGAGGTGTGTTTTTGGTGTGTGAACTGAACAGAAAGAAATACCTGCTTTCCTGGAGCCTACATTCTAGTGGAGGAAGACAGATAGTTTAAACTAAATAAGTAAAATAAATATTATATCAGAGATGATAAGAGCTATGGAGAAAAATAGAACAGGGAAGGGGATAGAAGGAGCAGGGGTACAGGGCAGGTGAACAGTTTTGAATAGTGCCATCAGGAAATACCTTGCTGAGAAGTTGGTACTTGAGTGAGTATATGATGTTGGAGAAGTGAGTGAAAACATCTTTCTGTAATTTTCTCTGTTCTCATAAGTATTCCAAATATAAATGTTTGCATATTGTTTGCCTAAATGCTTTTTACACAATGGGATTATATTATACTATACACATTACTTTGCAACCTGTGTTTTCACCTGAAAAGTAAATCATTGACACCTCTCTGGGTCAATACATATAGATCTAGTTCATTCTTTTTAATAACTACATAATTTTTCATAGTTTGTGTGTATCATAATTTACATAAATGTTCCTATTGATGGAATTCAAGTTATTTGCAGTGTCCACACTCTGTTTTATTTTCTTTGGAAATGCATGCAATGTTGTAAAGTTTTCTAGGTTTTATTTTATTCATGCCAAAGTTTTAGATATTTTAAATATTCTATCTATTTTATTCAGGACAACTTAACTGAGAGCTAGATTTATTATATTCTTTTATAGAAGCAAAGAAGCAGACATTCAGAATAGTTAGGCTGGTTTGCACATGGCCATTTAGCTACTGAATAGGAAAACAAAGATTTAACCTCAGGACAGTATGGTATCAAAAAGTCTATATTCTTTCCAAAACTACACCAGATCTCAGAGCTGAGGACAGAGCAGCATTACCATTCCCAAGAGAGTGGGGAGAATAAGAGCAATGGAGTTCATTTTTCATAGCACTGAATTTGTTTAACTTAAAGACTGCCATTTATTTTGAAATCATGCCCTTCCTATGTTTTTGGCAATAAATTTACTCAATTTAATGAAATAAGGTGACAGAAGATGGTGGACAGTATTGTCTAATGAACATACTTGGAAAAGAAAAAAAATTTCAATTCTAGTTTGGTTCCCCAAATATACCTATTTTAATGTTCCATGAACCCCTGGAACCACGGGAGTAGAGAGTATGGTGTGAAGCTCCCTAGTCTAGGCAGCCACAGATCTGAGCCCCTCGCAGATTTGCCTCTGTGCCTCTATCTATGTCAAGACACCCTTTTCTAGTCTGTAAAACTGAGATCATAATACTTCTCAACTCCATACACGTAGAGTGTTTTTATTTTGCTTAAGGATAGACCTATGCCTATTTACTGATAGATAATATCTGAAGAAAAAGATTCAGCCAAACTCTGTGGATAACAATGGAGTTTCCTAGATAGCCTCATCCAACAGAGGGCAGACATCAGAAGCAAGAAGAACTACAATCCTGCAGCCTGTGGAACAAAAACCACATTCACAGAAAGATAGACAGGATGAAAAGGCAGTGGGCTATGTACCAGATGAAGGAACAAGACAAAACCACAGAAAAACAACTAACTGAAGTGGAGACAGGCAACCTTCCAGAAAAAGAATTCAGAATAATGATAGTGAAGATGATCCAGGACCTCGGAAAAACAATGGAGGCAAAGGTCGAGAAGATGCAAGAAAATGTTTAACAAAGACCTGGAAGAATTAAAAAACAAACAGAGATGAACAATACAATAACTGAAATGAAAACTACACTAGAAGGAATCAATAGCAGAATAACTGAGGCAGAAGAACAGATAAGTGACCTGGAAGAAAGAATGGTGGAATTCACTACTGCAGAACATAATAAAGAAAAAAGAATGAAAAGAAATGAAGACAGACTAAAAGACCTCTGGGACAACATTAAATGCAATAACATTTGCAGTATAGGGGTCCCAGAAAGGAGAAGAGAGAGAGAAAGGACCCAAGAAAATATTTGAAGAGATTATAGTCGAACACTTCCCTAACATGTGAAAGGAAATAGCCACCCAAGTCCAGGAAGCACAGTGAGCCCCATACAGGAAAAACACAAGGAGAAACACGCCAAGACACACAGGAATCAAATTGGCAAACATTAAAGACAAAGAAAAATTATTGAAAGCAGCAAGGGAAAAATGACAAATAACATACAAGGGAACTCCCATAAGATTAACAGCTGATTTTTCAGCAGAAACTCTACAAGCCAGAAGGCAGTGCCAGGATATACTTAAAGTGATGAAAGGGAAGAATGCACAACCAAGATTACTTTACCCGGCAAGGATCTCATTCAGATTCGATGGAGAAATCAAAAGCTTTACAGACAAGCACAAACTAAGAGAACTCAGCACCACCAAACAAGCTCTACAACAAATGCTAAAAGAACTTCTCTAAGTGGGAAACACAAGAGAAGAAAAGAACCTACAAAAACAAGTGCAAAACAAATAAGAAAATGGTCAAAGGAACATACATATCGATAATTACCTTAAACGTGAATGGATTAAATGCTCCAACCAAAAGACACAGGCTTGCTGAATGGATACAAAAACAAGACGCATATATATGCTGTTTACAAGAGACCCACTTCAGACATAGGGACACATACAGACTGAAAGTGAGCAGATGGAAAAAGATATTCCATGCAAATGGAAATCAAAAGAAAGCTGGAGTAGCAATTCTCATATCAGACAAAATAGACTTTAAAATAAAGACTATTACAAGAGACAAAGAAGGACACTACATAATGATCAAGGGATCAATCCAAGAAGAAGATATAACAATTGTAAATATTTATGCACCCAACATAGGAGCACCTCAATACATAAGGCAACTGCTAACAGCTATAAAAGAGGAAATCGACAGTAATACAATAATAGTGGGGGACTTTAACACCTCACTTACACCAATGGACAGATCATCCAAAATGAAAATAAATAAGGAAACAGAAGCTTTAAATGACACAATAGACCAGATAGATTTAATTGATATTTATAGGACATTCCATCCAAAAACAGCAGATTACACTTTCTTCTCAAGTGCACACAGAACATTCTCCAGGAGAGATTACATCTTGGGTCACAAATCAAGCCTCAGTAAATTTAAGAAAATTGAAATCATTTCCAGCATCTTTTCTGACCACAACGCTATGAGATTAGAAATCATTTACAGGGAAAAAAACATAAAAAAACACAAACACATAGAGGCTAAACAATACATACTAAACCAAAACATCACTGAAGAAATAAAAGAGGAGATCAAAAAATACCTAAAGACGAATGACAATGAAAACATGCTGATCCAAAACCTAAGGGATGCACCAAAAGCAGTTCTAAGCGGGAAGTTTATAGCTATACAAGCCTACCTCAAGAAACAAGAAATATCTCAAATAAACAATTTAACCTTACACCAAAGGAACTAGAGAAAGAAGAAAAAAAAAAACCCAAAGTTAAAAAAGGAAAGAAATCATAAAGATCAGAGCAGAAATAAATGAAATAGAAACAAAGAAAACAATAGCAAAGATCAATAAAACTAAAAGCTGGTTCTTCTAGAAGATAAACAAAATTGATAAACCATTAGCCACACTCATCAAGAAAAAGAGGGAGAGGACTCAAATCAATAAAATTAGAAATGAAAAAGAAGTTACAACAGACACCGCAGAAATAGAAAGCATCCTAAGAGACTACTACAAGCAACTCTATGCCAATAAAATGGACAACCTGGAAGAAATGGACAAATTCGTAGAGAGCTATAACCTTCCAAGACTGAACCAGGAAGAAATAGAAAATATGAACAGACCAATCACAAGTAATGAAATAGAAACTGTGATTAAAATTCTTACAAAAAACAGGGCTTGCCTGGTGGCACAGTAGTTGAGAGTCCGTCTGCCAATGCAGGGGATACGGGATCGTGCCCCAGTCTGGGAAGATCCCACGTGCTGCAGAGTGGCTGGGCCCATGAGCCATGGCCACTGAGCCTGCACGTCCGGAGCCTGTGCTCCGCAATGGGAGAGGCCACAACAGTGAGAGGCCCGCATACCGCAAAAAAAAACTTACAAAAAACAAAAGTCCAGGACCACATGGCTTCACAGGTGAATTCTATCAAACACTCAGAGAAGAGCTAACACCCATCTTTCGCAAACTCTTCCAAAAATTGCAGAGGAAGGAACACTCTCAAACTCATTGTATGAAGCCACCATCACCCTGATACCAAAACCAGACAAAGATACTACAAAAAAAGAAAATTACAGACCAATATCACTGATGGATATAGATGCAGAAATCCTCAATAAAATACTAGGAAACATAATCCAACAACACTTTATAAGGATCATACACCATGATCAAGTGCGATTTATCCCAGGGATGCAAGGATTCCTCAATATATGCAAATCAATCAATGTGATACACCATATTAACAAACTGATGAATAAAAATCATATGATCATCTCAATAGATGCAGAAAAAGCTTTTGACAAAATTCAACACCCATTTATGATAAAATCTCTCCAGAAAGTGGGCATAGAGGGAACCTACCTCAACATAATAAAGGCCATATACGATAAACCCACAGCAAACATCATTCTCAATGGTGAAAAGCTGAAAGCATTTCCTCTAAGATCAGGAAAAAGACAAGGATGTCCACTCTCACTGCTATTATTCAACATAATCTTGGAAGTCCTAGCCTCAGCAATCAGAGAAGAAAAAGAAATAAAAGGAATACAAACTGGAAAAGAAGAAGTAAAACTGTCACTGTTTGCAGATTACCTGATACTATACATAGAGAATCCTAAATAATGCCACCAGAAAACTACTAGAGCTAATCAATGAATTTGGTAAAGTTGCAGGATACAAAATTAATGCACAGAAATCTCTTGCCTTCCTATAAACTAACGACAAAAAATCTGAAAGAGAAATTAAGGAAACACTGCCATTTACCATTGCAACAAAAAGAATAAAATGCCTAGGAATAAATCTACCTAAGGAGACAAAAAACTGTATGCAGAAAAGTATAAGATACTGATGAAAGAACTTAAAGATGATAAGAACAGATGGAGAGATATACCACGTTCTTGGATTGGAAGAATCAACATTGTGAAAATGACTATACTACCCAAAGAAATCTACAGATTCAATGCAATCCCTACCAAATTACCAATGGCAAAAATCTTAAAATTTGTATGGAGACACAAAAGACCCCAAATAGCCAAAGCAGTCTTGAGGGAAAAAAATGGAGCTGGAGGAATCAGACTCTCTGACTTTAGACTATTCTACAAAGCTAGAATAATCAAGACAATACGGTACTGGCACAGAAACAGAAACATAGATCAATGGAACAAGATAGAAAGCCAAGATGTAAACCCATGCACCTATGGTCAACTAATCTCTGACAAAGGAGGCAAGGATATACAATGGAGAAAAGACAGTCTCTTTAATAAGTGGTGCTGGGAAAACTTGACAGCTACATGTAAAAGGATGAAATTAGAACACTCCCTAACACCATACACAAAAATAAACTCAAAATGGATTAGAGACCTAAATGTAAGACCTGACACTATAAAACTCTTAGAGGAAAACATAGGAAGAACACTCTTTGACATAAATCACAGCAAGATCTTTTTTGATCCACCTCCTAGAGTAATGGAAATAAAAACAAAAATGAACAATGGGACCTAATGAAACTTAAAAGCTTTTGCACAGCAAAGGAAACCATAAACAAGACCAAAAGACAACCCTCAGAATGGGAGAAAATATTTGCAAACGAATCAATGGACAAAGGATTAATCTCCAAAATATATAAACAACTCATGCAGCTCAATATTAAAAAAAACAAACAACCCAATCAAAAAATGGGCAGAAGACCTAAATAGACATTTCTCCAAAGAAGACATAGAGATGGCCAAGAAGCACATGAAAAGCTGCTCAACATCACTAATTATTAGAGAAATGCAAATCAAAACTACAATGAGGTATCACCTCACACCAGTTAGAATGGGCGTCATCAGAAAATTTACAAACAACAAATGCTGGAGAAGGTGTGGAGAAAAGGGAACCCTCTTGCACTGTTGGTGGGAATGTAAACTGATACAGCCACTATGGAGAACAGTATGGAGGTTCCTTAAAAAACTAAAAATAGAATTACCATATGATCCAGCAATTCCACTACTGGGCATATACCCAGAGAAAAACCACAATTCAAAAAGACACATGCACCCCAATGTTCATTGCAGCCCTATTTACAATAGCCAGGTCATGGAAGCAACCTAAATGCTCATCAACAGACAAATGGATAAAGAAGTTGTGGTACATATATACAATGGAATATTACTCCGCCATAAAAAGGAACAAAATTTATTCATTTGTTGAGACATGGATGGATCTAGAGACTGTCATACAGAGTGAAGTAAGTCAGAAAGAGAAAAACAAATATCGTATATTAACACATATATGTGAAACCTAGAAAAATGGTACAGATGAACTGGTTTGCAGGGCAGATATTGAGACACAGATGTAGAGAACAAATGTATGAACACCAAGGGCGAAAGCCGCGGCGGGGTGGTGGTGGTCGTGTGATGAACTGGGCGATTGGGATTGACATGTATACACTGATGTGTATAAAATTGATGACTAATAAGAACCTGCTGTATAAAAAAAAGAAGAAAAAAACAATGAAGTTTCCAAGTTTGGAAGAGAACTGAAGCTGAGTAATATTTGGAGTCAAGGACCAGGTAATTCAGGTTATAAATAAAAATAATAATTGAAAATATTTATTGGAAATATATTGTATTGTCAAACATATATCCTGTTTAATATATGTGGAAAATTTTCTTCTTAACTATTTGATTGAGCTAAGTTTTTAAGAACTGTATATGTATTTGAACTTGACTTTTAATGCTGGATAAAATGTTGATCCTGATGGTGTCCTTAATTTGGAGGAAACATCTCTTGTGTAATTCTGGATATCAGTACACTCCCAAAGCTAGAGTATTTGAAGTTGAGAAGAAAAAGGAAGAAAGGAAGAAAAGAAGAAAGGAAGAAAGAAAGAAAGAAAGAAAGAGAAGAAAGAAAGGAAGGAAGAAGTAAAAATAATTTTAACAGCCTAACATAATATAAAATAGCCCAATAAAAAGATTACTTTTCATGTATGTGGGATAAAATAACACACTGCTAAGAGAGAAATTTATAATAATCTATACATAACTGCTTAATCTCTTAGTAGTAGAACAGTTAGATTCCATATTAATATTGCATCCACTTTAACCAAGAATCTAGTCATATTAGGAAACTACTCTGGACTTCCCTCTTCCTGTTCACTTGCTCTTTAGTATGGAAAGTGTGGAGTCCAGGGATCACACTTTCCATATGACATCATCAAACTAATGAATTCTCTAGTAAAGAGCTGAATTTACTACAATCTGAAAATAAATAAATAAATAAATAAATAAATAAAAGCCTTGATAGGAAGTGAATGTAAACCCAGAGTGACAATGCCTTTCAGACACACATGTGATTTCCCCAGAGCATAAAAGAGCCTAGAGTGCATGCTCATCTGTAATTACAACAGAGAAACAACTCAACAGAAGATGTCTGTAAGCAGTTTGTGCCCTGAGATTTACAGTCCTAATCTGCTCTGTTGGGTGGAGTCAGCAACGTGCCCGGACTCTGCCACTGAGGGACGTGGAGTCATTAAGACAGAATCAAAATGCTAACTGTAGCAGGAGAGAAGGAACTGATGCTGCAGGCGTTCTCAGGAGCTCCAACTGTTGTTATTGCTACTGTAGAATTAACACTGCCATCTCAGAAGCACCATGATGGCTGAATTGAGCCCATGCCCTGTGCAAAAAATCAAGAGCCTAAATTTGGCATTTTGCAAACATTTTATAAATAGAAAAGCAAAAGCAAAGAAATGCAATAACTTTGATCTTGTGCTTTTTAACATTTGGTAAAATAAAATAATCCTGTTTCTTTGTTTACTCTAAGACTCTGCCATAGGCCTTGCTTGGAAAATGGGAATAAACTTGCCTTACTTTTTTTTGAGGTTGGGTTTTGTGTGTTAACATGTTCCTTCTCTCCCTGTTATAAATCTGTAATTGTGGAGATGCCATGCAACTTGGTAACTTCTTGAAGAGCAAGAGTTAAGGCAATAGAGAATGAGAGTTAATTTCATATGTGCTTATGTGGAAATGCTATTAGTCTAAAGAAAAATCTGTGTCTTCATGATAGATAACATAAGATAAAGTTTAGATCCTATGCTTCCCAATTACCTCAAAAGTACTAATTAATCTCGGGAAAGTCAACAGTTTAGGTGTTGCCAGAAATTTTCAACCTGTTTCAAGAAAACTTCCATAACCAAGAGTTTCCCTCTTTACTTAGGCTTACTGAAAAGCCCTTAGGATCTGCATATGGAAGTCGAATATGGTAGGTTCTCCATTTACCGTATGATGTAGTGGGTTTCTCTACTACCACTGCAAGTAAATTGTTATCAGCTTCTTTGTTCTCGTTGCTTAGTTTGTCCACAGCTTCCAAATAAAAGTATAAGATGCTTATATAATTTCTTTACGTAGTTCAAGAGCTCTCTGGTTGGTATTATTACAAATTCATGAACTTTGGTCAACGCAAGGAGCCACTAACTGATGTCAACAGAAACAGTGGGGACCAGAAAAACTCCATTTAGCTTTAGAGTGGAAAATTTGCACAACAATGTTAACTACCTGTCTTCCAGAGTGTTGATAGTTCTGAGGCATTGGGTCAGATCAGAATCACTAGAGAAATTATTAAAACCATGAATGTCAGGAACCCATAGATGCTGATTCACATTTAAGGGCCAGGATACCAGTATTTTTCAAGCTTCCTAGGTGATCCTAATCCTAAAATTGAGAAGCACTATTCTAAATGATAGGTAGTGATTTATGTAATGAATTTATTTCCAGAAAATAAAGAGTACTCTTAGAATGGTAGTATCTTCCCCTCAGGATCTGAGGGTTTTCAGGGCTCATTATTGCTTTTGAAAACAAAACTATTCTTTGGGGAAAAAATTAATAAAGAATATATATAATTCCAGTGTCTCTTCTTCCACCCCACAGGGCACAGGGTACTATATATATATATATACACATATATATATATATATACACATATATATATATATATATACATATATATATATATATATATATATATATAACAAAAGACTTTCCTACTCATCACATAATTTAGCTGAAAATAGCTAGGAATACTAGGGGGAAAATAAAGAGCAAAACAAACACACCCACATAGAACTATACATTTAATTAAAATTTAAAACAAAAAAACTAATTTTCCTCTCCTATGGTTTATTCTCCCCAAAGTAGCTACAGCAATATTGCAAGTGGGAGGAAAACAGACTTGGATTGAACTATAGAACAATGGTGTTTTGGTCCGGTGGAGTAGAGTCCCAAGGCTTCTCCTTAGGAAAAGTCTGTCTCTGCCTTGATTTCAGGCAGAGCTCCTTTTTGCCTTCCAAGTTCAACGCTGGGTTGCTAAGAAAAGCTGTTTGTGATAATAGACTGACCTTTCTACAGTTTGCTTTACATTTCTGTGGAAGTGGGAACCATTGCAAATGTTTATTAAAATCTAATTTTATAACATACATTATACAAGCATTATATTCTATTTGATTAAGTCACCTCTGAGTTCTCAGGTTAGCTAATTACTACAGCAGGAAACTTTCAAGGTATTAGTAGTTTAGATTAGTGGTACCCAAAGATTTCCAACTGTGTTCTGGGTCACACGCACAGCTTACCCTTCAATAAAAACCAGTTCCCTGTCCTTGAAAAAACCTCTCCTAGTGATATCTGTCAATTTTCACTTCTCAGCAACAGCTTTGATTGCTTTCTTAAAAGAACATGGAAGAAGAGTATAGATGTAAATCTATAAATTCAAAAGCTATTTCTCATGGGAATCTGTAAGAGCTCTGAAAATTGCATGCAACTAAAATAGAGAGAAAAAAATAAGCTTTTGCTGATTTCTTTTTTTCTTCAGCAGCATTACAGGACATACATTAGAATGGGGACTTTTGTATTTAAATCGACAATCCTGGTGTTTCAAGACAAACCTGTGAAATACTGTCTTTTCAGTGATGATACCTCCTTCTTAATTGATAAATGGTAGAATCTGAACAATGTCTTGCCTTTTCACTTACTATTGTGGAGACCTTTTCTTCTGAGAAACTCCATGAGATTTTAAATCTTTATTTCATCCATTAGGCTACTGATGGTTTGCCTGTCTGTTTGCTTGTTTTGGTAAAATATGCATAACATATTTATCCATTCATCCATCAATATACATTTGAATTGTTTCTACATTTTAGCTGTTGTGAATAAAGCTGCTGTGTACATCGATGTACAAATATCTGTTTGAGTCTCTGCTTTAAATTATTTTAGGCATATATTGCTGAAGCAGAATTGCTGAATCTTACAATAATTCTATGCTAATTTTTTGCATTTTCCTAATGGCTAGTGATGTTGAACGTCTTTTCATGTGCTTATTGACCATCTGTATATATTCTTTGAAGAAATATATATTCAGTTCTTTACCCATTTTTCAACTGGGTTGTTTGATTTTGTGTTGTTGAGCTGAAGCTCTTTATATATTCTGAATATTAACTCCTTATCAGATATAGGATTTGTAAATATTTACTCCATTCTGTGGGTTGCCTTTTCACTCTTTTAATATTTTTCTTTGATGTACAAAATTTTTCAGTTTTGATGAGGTCCAGCTTACTACTTTTTCTTAGGTTTCCTGTGCTTTTAATCTCATATCCAGAAAATCATTGCCAAATCCAATGTCATGAAGCTTCTGCCCTGTCTCCTTTAAGAGCTTTATAGTTTTATCTCTTTTGTTTAGGTCTTTAATTCATTTTGAGTTAATTTTTGTATATGGTATAAGTTAAGGGCCCAACTTTATTTGCATGTGGATATAGCTTCCCACCCCCTTTTGTTGAAAAGACTGTTCCTTCCCCATTGACTGATCTTGGCACCCTTGTCAAAAATCACTTGACTGGGGGACCTTCAAGATGGTGGAGGAGTAAGACATGGAGATCACCTTCCTCCCCACAAATACGTCAGAAATACATCTACATGTGGAACAACTCCTACAGAACAACTACTGAATGCTGCCGGAAGACCTCAGACTTCCCAAAAGGCAAGAAACTCCCCATGTACCTGGGTAGGGCAAAAGAAAAAAGAAAAAACAGAGACTGCACCAGTGGGAGGGATCTGTGAAGGAGGAAAGGTTTCCACACACTAGGAAGCCCCTTCACTGGCGGAGACAGGGGGTACGTGGTGGGGAAGCTTCGGAGCCATGGAGGAGAGCGCAGCAACAGGGGTGCGGAGGGCAAAGCGGACCGATTCCTGCACAGAGGATCGGGGCCAACCTGCACTCACCAGCCCAAGAGGCTTGTCTGCTCACCTGCTGGGGCAGGTGGGGGCTGGGAGCTGAGGCTCGGGCTTTGGAGGTCGGATCCCAGGGAGAGGACTGGGGTTAGCTGTGTGAGGAGGTTAGTGCACCACGGCTAGCCAGGACAGAGTCCTGGAAAAAGTCTGGACCTGCCTAAGAGGCAAGAGAACATTGTTTCAGGTGTGCGAGGAGAGGGGATTCCTTCCCTGTGTGCCCACAGAAGGCAGAGCACTGCCTAAGTGAGCTCCAGAGACGGCCGTGAGATGTGGCTATCAGCTCAGACCCCAGAGATGGGTGTGAAATGCTAACGCTGCTGCTGCCGCCACCAAGATTCCTGTGTGTGAGGGAAGGTCACTATCCACACCCCCGCAAGAGCCTGTGCAGCCCACCACTGCAAGGGTCCTGTGATCCAGGAACAACTTCCCTGGGAGAACACACAGCGCACCTCAGGCTGTTGAAATGTACACACTGGTGTCTGCTGCCACAGGCTCGCCCTGAATTCCAATTAGGACTACCATACCCCTCCCTCTGCCCGGCATGAGTGAGCAAGAGTGCCCTAATCAGCTGTGGCTTTAACCCCATCCTGGGGTCTGGGCAGGAACTGAAGCCTGAAAGTGACCGACATGCAGAGGCGGGGCCAAAACCAAAGTTGAACCCCAGGAACAAAGAAGAGAAAGGGAAATTTCAATGTGCAGCCTCAGGAGCAGCGGATTAAATCCCCACAATCAACTTGATGTAACCTGCACCTGTAGAAAACCTGAATAGACAACAAATTGTCCCAAAATTGAGGCGGTGGACTTTGGGAGTAACTGCAGACTTGGGTTTGCTGTCTGTGACTGATTAGTTTCTGATTTTTATGTTTATTTTAGTTCAGTTTTTAGCGCTTGATATCACTGGTGGATTTGCTTATTGGTTTAGTTCCTCTTTTTTTTATATTTTTATTTTAATAACTTAAAATTGTTTTTTAAATTTCATTTATTTAAAAAAATTTTTTTAATTTATTTTTTTCTCCCTTTTCTTCTGAGCCATGTGGCTGACACGGTCTTGGTGCTCTGGCCTGGTGTCAGGCCTCAGCCTATAAAATGGGAGAGCCGAGCTCAGGACACTGGAACACCAGAGACCTCTCAGGCCCCATGTAATACCAATCAGCAAGAGCTCTCCCAGTTATCTCTGTCCCAACACTAAGACCCAGCTACACCCATGGCCAGCAAGCTCAAGTGCTAGACCCCCATGCCAAACAACTAGCAAGACAGGAACACAACCCCACCCATTAGCAGAGAGGCTGCCTAAAATCAAACTAAGTTCACAGACACCCCAAAACACACTGTCGGACATGGCCCTGCCCACCAGAAAGACAAGATCCAGCCCCACCCACCAGAGCACAGGCACAGTCCCCTCCACCAGGAAGCCTACATATGCCACTGAACCAACCTTACCCACTGGGGGAAGACACCAAAAACAACAGGAATTACGAACCTGCAGCCCAAGAAAAGGAGACCCCAAACACAGTAAGTTAAGCAAAATGAGAAGACAGAGAAATATGCAGCAGATGAAAGAGCAAGGTAAAAACCCACCAGACCAAACAAATGAAGAGGAAATAGGCAGTCTACCAGATAAAGAATTCAGAGTAATAAGAGTAGAGTTGATCCAAAATCTTGGAAATAGAATGGAGAAAATTCAAGAAACGTTTAACAAGGAACTACAAAAACTAAAGAGCAAACAAACAATGATGAACAAAACAATAAATGAAATTTAAAATTCTCTACAAGGAATCAATAGCAGAATAACTGAGGGAGAAGAACGGATAAGTGACCTGGAAGATAAAATAGTGGAAATAACTACTGCAGAGCAAAATAAAGAAAAAAGAATGAAAAGAATTGAGGAAAGTCTCAGAGATCTTTGGGACAACATTAACACACCAACATTCGAATTATAGGGGTCCCAGGAGAAGAGGGAAAAAGAAAGGGTCTGAGAATATATTTGAAGAGAATATGGTTGAAAACTTCCCTAACATGAGAAAGGAAATAGTCAATCAACTTCAGGAAGCACAGAGAGTCCCATACAAGAAAAAACCAAGGAGAAACAACCCAAGACACAAAAATTAAATACAAAGAAAAAAAAAAAGGAGCAAGAGAAAAGTGCCAAATAACATACAAGGGAATCCCCATAAGGTTAAAAGCTGATCTTTTATCAGAAACTCTGCAAGCCAGAAGGGAGTGCCAGGACATATTTAAAGTGATGAAAGGGAAAAAACTACAACCAAGATTACTCTACCCAGCAAGGATCTCATTCAGATTTGACACAGAAATTAAAACCTTTACAGACAAGCAAAAGTTAAAAGAATTCAGCACCACCAAACCAGCTGTACAATAAATGCTAAAGGAACTTCTCTAGGTGGAAAACACAAGAGAAGAAAAAGACCCACAGAAAAAACCCAAACAATTAAGAAAATGGTAATAACAACATACATATCAATAATTACCTTAAATGTAAATGGATTAAATGTTCCAACCAAAAGGTATAACCTGGCTGAATGGATACAAAAACAAGACCCATAAATAAGCTGTCTACAAGAGACACACTTCAGACCTGGGAACACATACAGACTGAAAGTGAGGGGATGGAAAAAGATATTCCATGCAAATGGAAACCAAAAGAAAGCTGGAGTAGCAATACTCATATCAGGTAAAATAGACTTTAAAATAAAGAATGTTATAAGAGACAAGGAAGGACACTACATAATGATCAAGGGATCAATCCAAGAAGATTTAACAATTGTAAATATGCACCCAACATAGGAGGACCTCAATACATTAGGCAAATGCTAACAGCCATAAAAGGGGAAATCAACAGTAATATAATCATAGTAGGGGACTTTTAACAACCCACTTTCACTAATGGACAGATCATCCAAAATGAAAATAAATAAGGAAACACAAACTTTAAATGGAACTTTAAACAAGATGGACTTAATTGATATTTATAGGACATTCCATCCAAAATCAACAGAATACACTTTCTTCTCAAGTGCTCATGGAACATTCTCCAGGATAGATCATATCTTGGGTCACAAATCAAGCCTCAGTAAATTTACAAAAATTGAAGTCGTATCAAATTTCTTTTCCAACCAAAATGCTATGAGACTAGATATCAGTTACAGGAAAAAAACTGTAAAAAATACAAACACCTGGAGGCTAAACAATATGCTACTAAATAACCAAGACATCACTGAAGAAATCAAAGAGAAAATTTAATAATACCTAGAAACAAATAACAATAAAAACACAATGACCCAAAACCTATGGGATGCTGCAAAAACAGTTCTAAGAGGGAAGTTTATAGCAATACAGTCCTACCTGAAGAAAGAAGAAACTGCTCAAATGAACAACCTACCCTGACACCTAAAGCAATTAGAGAAAGAAGAACAAAACAACCCCCAAAGTTAGCAGAAGGAAAGAAATCATAAAGATCATATCAGAAATAAATGAAAAAGAAACAAAGGAAACAATAGCCAAGATCAATAAAACTAAAAGCATGTTCTTTGAGAAGATAAACAAAATTGATTAACCATTAGCCAGACTCATCAAGACAAAAAGGGAGAAGACTCAAATCAACAGAATTAGAAATGAAAAAGGTGAAGTAAAAACTGACACTGCAGAAATACAAAGGATCATGAGAGATTACTGCAAGCAGCTATATGCCAATAAAATGGACAACCTGGAAGAAATGGAGAAATTCTTAGAAATACACAACCTTCCAACACTGAACCAGGAAGAAATAGAAAATATGAACAGACCAATCACCAGCACTGAAACTGAAATTGCCATTAAAAATCTTCCAACAAACAAAAGCCCAAGACCAGATGGCTTCACAGGCGAATTCTATCAAACATGTAGAGAAGACCTAACACCTATCCTTCTCAAACTCTTCCAAAATATAGCAGAGGGAGGAACACTCCCAAAACTCATTCTACAAAGCCACCATCACCCTGATAACAAAATCAGACCAAGAAGTCACACAAAAAGAAAACTACAGATCAATATCACTGATCAACATAGATGCAAAAATCCTCAACAAAATACTGGCAAACAGAATCCAACAGCACAGTAAAAGGACCATACACCATGATCTAGTGAGTTTTATATCAGGAATGCAAGGATTCTTCAATATATGCAAGTCAATCAATGTGATACACCATATTAAAAAATTGAAGGAGAAAAACCATATGATCATCTGAACAAATGCAGAAAAAGCTTTCAACAAAATTCAACACTCATTTATGATAAAAACTCTCCAGAAAGTAGGCATAGAGGGTCCCTACCTCAACATAATAAAGGCCATATATGACAAACCCACAACCAACATCATTCTCAATGGTGAAAAACTGAAACCATTTCCTCTAAGATCAGGAACAAGACAAGGTTGCCCACTCTCACCACTATTATTCAACATAGTTTTGGAAGTCCTAGCCACGGCAATCAGATAAGAAAAAGAAATAAAAGGAATCCAAGTTGGAAAAGAAGAAGTAAAACTGTCACTGTTTGCAGATTACTTGATACTATACAAAGAGAATCCTAAAGACACTACCAGAAAACTGCTAGAGCTAATCAATGAATTTGGTAAAGTAGCAGGATACAAAATTAATTCACAGAAATCTCTTGTCTTCCTATACACTAATGACAAAAAATCTGAAAGAGAAATTAAGGAAACACTGCCATTTACCATTGCAACAAAAAGAATAAAACACCTAGGAATAAACCCTCCTAAGGAGACAAAAAACTGTATGCAGAAAAGTATAAGACACTGAAGAAAGAACTTAAAGATGATAAAAACAAATGGAGAGATATACCATGTTCTTGGATTGGAAGAATCAACATTGTGAAAATGACTATACTGCCCAAAGCAATCTACAGATTCAATGCAACCCCTATCAAACTACCAATGGCATTTTCACAGAACTAGAACAAAAATTTCACAATTAGTATGGAAACCCAAAAGAACCCAAATAGCCAAAGTAATCTTGAGAAAGAAAAATGGAGCTGGAGGTTTCAGGCTCCCTGACTTCAGACTATACTACAAAGCTAAAGTAATCAAGACAGTATGGTACTAGCACAAAAACAGAAATATAGATCAATGGAACAGGATAGAAAGCCCAGATAAAAACACATGCACATATGGTCACCTTATCTTTGATAAAGCAGGCAAGAATATACAATGGAGAAAAGACAGCTTCTTCAATACGTGGTGCTGGGAAAACTGCACAGCTGCATGTAAAAGAATGAAATTAGAACACTTCCTAACACCATACACAATAATAAGCTCAAAATGGATTAAAGACCTAATTGTAAGGCCAGACACTATAAAACTCTTAGAGGAAAACATAGGCAGAACATTCTATGATATAAATCACAGTAAGATCCTTTTTGACCCACCTCCTAGAGAAATGGAAATAAAAACAAAAATAAAAAAATGGGACTCACTGAAACTTAAAAGCTTTTGCACAGCAAAGGAAATCATATATAAGTTGAAAAGGCAGCCCTCAGAATGGGAGAAAATATTTGCAAATGAAGCAACTGACAAAGGATTAATCTCCAAAATATACAAGCAGCTCAGGCAGCTCAATATCAAAAAAACAAACAACCCAATCCAAAATTGCACAGAAGACCTAAATAGACATTTCTCCAAAGAAGATATATAAATTGCCAACAAACACATGAAACGATGCTCAACGTCACTAATCATTAGAGAAATGCAAATCAAAACTACAATGAGGTATCACCTCACACCAGTCAGAGTGGCCATTATTAAAAAATCTACAAACAATAAATGCTGGAAAGTGTGTCATGAAAAGGGAATCCCCTTGCACTGTTGGTGGGAATGTAAATTGATACAACCACTATGGAGAACAGTAAGGACTTTTCTTATAAAAATAGAACTACCGAGCTTCCCTGGTGGCGCAGCGGTTGAGAGTCCGCCTGCCGATGCAGGGGACACGGGTTCATGCCCCGGTCTGGGAAGATTCCACATGCTACGGAGCGACTGGGCCCGTGAACCATGGCCACTGAGCCTGCCTGTCCAGAGCCTGTGCTCCGCAATGGGAGAGGCCACAACAGTGAGAGGCCCGCATACTGAAAAAAAAAAAAAATAGAACTACCATATGACCCAGCAATGCCACTACTGGGCATATACCCTGAAAAAACCATAATTCAGAAAGAGTCATGTACCACAATGTTCACTGCAGCACTATTTACAATAGCCAGGACATGGGAGCAACCTAAGTGTCCATCGACAGAAGAACTGATAAAGAAGATGTGGCACATATGTACAATGGAATATTACTCAGCCATAAAAAGAAATGAAGTTGAGCTATTTGTAGTGATTTGGATGGACCTAGAGTCTGTCATACAGAAAGAGAAAAACAAATAACGTATGCTAACCCATATATATGGAATCTAAAAAAAAAAAAAAAAGGTTCTGAAGAACGTAGGGGCAGGACAGGAATAAAGAAGCAGAGGTAGAGAATGGACTTGAGGACACAGGGAGGGGGAAGGGTAAGCTGGGATGAAGTGAAAGAGTGGCATGGACTTATACACTACCAAATGTAAAATAGATAGCTAGTGGGAAGCAGCCACATAGCACAGGGAGATCAGCTCGGTGCTTTGTGACCACCTAGAGGGGTGGGATAAAGAGGGTGGGAAGGAGATGCAAGAGGGAGGGGATATGGGGATATATGTATACATATAGCTGATTCACTTTTTTATACATCAGAAACTAAGACAACATTGTAAAGCAATTATACTCCAATAAAGTTGTTTAAAAAAATATCAGTTGACAGTATATGTGAGGGTTTATTTCTGGGATCACTATTCTATTCCATTGGTCTATATGTCTGTCTTTATGCCAGTACTACACTGTTTTTATTACTGTAATGTTGCAGTAAGTTTTGAAATCAGAAAATGTGAGATGCTTAACTTTGTTTTTCTTTTTCAAGATTGTTTGGGCAATTTGGAGTCCTTTGATATTCCATACGAATTGTAAAATGGACGTTTTCTTATTTTTGCCCCCCAAAAAAGTCACTGGGATTTTGATAGAAATTGCCTTGAATCTATAGATGACTTTGGATATTACTGACATCTTAACAATATTAAGTCTTCCAATCCACTAACATGGGATATATTTCCATTTATTTTTACTTGTTTGTAAAATGAGTGATTCATCAGCCACTGAAAAACATTTCTCTCATGCTGAAGATCTTCTTCCAGTTAACACAGGACATCTTACACTAGATAAGAGTTCATTAAATACCGAAGAATATATGAGCAACTAAAAGTCTAGTAAGTATGCTGATGAACAACAGAATCACATTTCCTTCACATAATGCACAAATAGCTTTAAGCACCCTCTCTGTTTTATTTTTGTCCTTTACCTAAAAATGCAACCAACAAATATAGCTCACTTTCAGTGTGTGCATGAGACTGAAGGTGTTGATTTGTGACCACAGGTCTTTCCTTATAAAACTGTGGAAGGCTTTTTGTACCCACAATTCAGTTTAGCAAATAGCCCTAAGGATATACAGACATATATTATTATACAGTCTGTATTATTAATTACACAATTCTTGCTCTTCCAGAGCTTACAGTCTAAACTGAGAGGGAGGGAAATAAGACAAGCGTACATTTAGAGATTTGGTTGTATTTAAACAATTGTTTCCACAATAACACCTGGAAATAGCACAGTGATATCTACAAGTCAGTTCTTTTTAATTTTTTTCACCTTTACCCCTCCCACCCATGCTTTATTTGACTCTACATCTAGTAAATCTTATTTTGAAAAATAAGTCAGTAGTAGTTTAAAATTTTTACTTTAAAAATCTAATAAAAAGTCTATATTTGGGGCTTCCCTTGTGGCGCAGTGGTTGGGGGTCCGCCTGCCAAGGCAGGGGACACGGGTTCGTGCCCCAGTCCGGGAAGATCCCACATGCCGCGGAGCAGCTGGGCCCGTGAGCCATGGCCTCTGAGCTGCGCGTCCGGAGCCTGTGCTCCACAGCGGGAGAGGCCACAGCAATGAGAGGCCCGTGTACCGCAAAAAAAAAAAAAAAAAAAAAAA
>NW_006792683.1:1331003-1347051 GCF_000442215.2 Lipotes vexillifer
AAAAAAAAAAAAAAAAAAAAAAAAAGTCTATATTTGGTTTTGTAGTTTTTTGTCTTTTTCCTTTTTTCCTGAGACTTGATATGCTGGTAGCCTTGGGCTTTGTGTCAGCTATTTTGTTATTACTGTTGTTAGTTTCCAGGCCAGAAATGAAAATATATTATAATGGTCCTGAACTTTACAATAATTGCTTTTAGATCTTTCCTTCTAATATACATATAACCTAAGTTATTAAAATTTAAAAATGCAAAACTACTTCTAGAAGATCCTTATCACAGTTCAAATAGTTTTCTGTTGATTAGCATGGAGACCACTGGTCGAGCTGTCTTTGGTAGAAATGTTGCCAACTCTGCATATTTGCTGCAGAATGGCCACAATTCATGAATATCTTACTACTGTCCATAATTTGACTCTTGGAATTGAGTGAAATCAATTACTTTTTTATAATCCATGATATTTTAAAATTATTTTTGATGCCTAAGATTTTAAAAGCCAAAAGAAACTAAAGCATATGTCATTTTAAAATCCCAGCACTCTGTCATTTAATTGACTTGCTTGTGATTTTTTTATAGCAAACAGAAAAAATGAATAAGATGATTTGAGAGTTCTCTGCAGTACAGTATATCACATCATTTTCTAACATTTAATGGACATGACTTTACGAATATTTTGGGACACAGTATAGCTTTTAACTTCATTTTTTTTTTTTTTTTTTTTGCTGTGTAATTAAAGCATATAGCTGGGTGCACAATTTAATAATGTTCCTTCTTTCCCTCCTGTAATCTCAAATTGGATGACTAAATTCTTTAGCACAGTGGATATTTGGTCTATAAAACTATACCTGGAAATCAAATTCTCATGAGACTGTATACAAGCTGATACATATTTTAGAAGCAATCTGGATATCTTAGCTGGTTTTATGACTAGGTTACAGTTAGCTTTCCCAAGCTCAAAATTATGGGTGAGCCTTCAGGTACATGCCTAATGGGAAACAGCTCTCAAACACCCAGACCATCAGGAAAGGGAAGCTCAGAGTCAAGTGGCAGTAAATACTCAAACTCTCTAAATCAGCCACTATAAGAAGCATGAGGATAGAGTCTGTGTCTAAACGGCTTTAGCTAAACATAAGACTTCATATAGTGCCTTGAGGGCAGTAAACGCTAAAATCATGATATGATGGAGTTCTTTCCTTCTATCATTTAACAAAATGCAATCCATCAAATGTATGGTGACTGTCTACTATGTGTCAGGCAGATGCCCAGCACCAAGATAAGATGGATGACACAGAGTTTGCCAACAAAGGGCTCACAGTTTAGTGAAAGAGACAGGCATATAAATAAATTAACTACAAATATGTGCTATGTGCTCTAAGAGAAGGAGGTATAAATTGCTGTAGGTACCCAAGGACAATAGCAACGTATTTTATCATCATCATCATCATCACTACGAACATCACTATCCATGTTCTACATTTAGAAGTAAAAATTATCTCAAGTATTATAAGATTAGAATGTAACTTTATAGGTTTTCTGATACTTACAATATGAAGTTCTGCATGCATGTTTAAACACACCAGTGTGTATACTATTTTATATGGCACTGAACGCTCTCTTCATGCACCTCTTGACAAATAATTGTGGAAGATACAGTTGTGACAATTGTCAGGAAGATAGGTGACTAGGCATCATTTAATAGTCTCATGATAGCAGATGTCATGTACTCTAAACAATGCACCATTTCACAGAATATTTATCCTGACAAACGGAAAAATTATGACTATTCCTCATTTCAGGTTTTACCTATGAGAGTGGTACATGAAATAGTCACCGATCATTTCCATCTATCACATTTTTAGCAACTGAAGTTTAAATAGTACAAGTAATTGCCCTGGAGGAAGTTTGGTTCCACTTTGACTCAATAATTTTTCAGAGTTCAATTTTGGATTCCTCATTATTTCACTTTTCTTTCAAGCCAACCCTCTACCTCCCAACAGCAACCTGCTGCTCTAACTCCAAGTGGTAGAATTTGATTGGGGATCCATTCAGAGCTTGTCATTATCACTCAGGATTAGCTTGAAAGCTTTACATTGGGGCAAAATAATACTTTAACTCTCACCCTGTCACTCTTTATTATCGTGATCCTAAATACTGTAGGAAATGGCATTTCTCAATTTGATCAGGGAAGAGAGAATATGGGGCTAGAGGCAGATTAAGAGCTATGTAAGCAGATTTAGAATATCGTAAGTGGGTGGTAAGGTAATTAGCATTTATCAAACAGCAAATAGGTGCCAGACACTGTGGGGAGGTATGTATATAGCACACATCATGTTAAAAAAATATTGCGAGGTTAGAATTTGCGCCTATATTTTAACAAAAGATGAAAATTGAATCTCAGAAAATCACGAAGCTATTAAATGGCCAATACAGGATTCAGAATCAATGGGAATATTGAATAAGCGGCAAGTACAAAATTGAAGGGCGTGGCATGTGACAGCATTAGAAGTCTGAATCTGAACCTTGGAAAGTACAGTATTAAAGTAAGAAACTATATTTGGGTAGGTAGAAGTTGAGGAGAGAAAGTACCAATTGCTAGAGCCCTCTACCTAGTTCTCTGACTCTTCTTTAAAATAAGAATTGTGACTATCATAAATCAAAGGAGCCAAAGTAGAGATAAGAAGCAATGATGACAGTCCAATGTTCTAACAGATTGGGAATGGGAGTTACCCTCACATTATCTAGAAGTAGAAAGACATTTGTTAGCTTGGAGAAAAACTGCCATTAGTTGGGGACTATAATGAAAGCATCTATGGATGGCTGGTGTTAATGCCTCAGTGGGTAACCAAAGGAGACATTTAAAATGTGTAAGGAATTGTCATGCACACCAAGATCTCACAGAAATAGGGTGACCTTGATATGCTGGATTGAGAACAGAAGGTTGGATTCTTTATTAAAAAGCTACATCACAGACTTACTAATGATCTCAAGCAAATCATTCAACTCCCCAAATATTGTGTCCTCATCTATACAACAGAATGATTATATCTGCTACTAAAATATCACTGAAAAGTTGATTTTTTAAAAAACTGTTTTACAAGAGGGAAACTTTCAATATAAGCTTTTTGCATCAGGTCAATGACTAGTCAAAAATATATTGTGATGTTTAATCTTATGTATCAATTTGCCTAGACTATAGAGAACAGTTGCTTAGTCAAACTCTAGATGTTGCTGCAAAAGTGTTTTCAATATATGAGTAACTTTAACATTTACAGTAAATTGCTTTAAGTAAAGCATAATATGGGTGGGTCTCATCCAATCAGTTGAAAGCCTTAAGAGCAAAGACTGTTTCCTGAAGAAGAAAGAATTCTGCTTCCAGACTGCCTGAGTTTTCACCCTTCAAAGTTAGGACTACAACATCGAATTTTACTTCAATTTCCAGCCTGCCAGCTTGCCCTATGGATTTGAGACTTGCCAGCTGCCATAATCATGTGATCCACTTCCTTAAAATCTCTCTAGATATAAACACATATATAGATATAACTTATTATCCTAGTGATATTACCTCCATATTTTGAGTTATTTGCAGAGAGATTTTTAAGTCACAGTACTCTAAAAATGTTAATATATTTTCGCCCAGATTTTATTAAGTGCTCTATTTATGGTATTTATTTTAGTGATTACCAACTGTTAGGAATATACCTAGTCCAAAAGAAAGTAAATAAAAACATGTAAATGAAAATGAAACATCAATTTTTATGCATCTATGAATTAAATTTGAAATTCACAGAAACTCATGGAGATAGTGAATACTTTAGCATTTAGAGGAAGGGAGAAGATTTAGTCGTGTATTAGAAGATAATATCCAAATGAATATACTCTCTTTTTGGCAGGTAAAATATTCCATAAAGTTTTGAAATAAAAAGCAATTTCCGGGCTTCCCTGGTGGTGCAGTGGTTGAGAGTCCGCCTGCTGACGCAAGGGACACGGGTTCGTGCCCTGGTCCGGGAAGATCCCACATGCTGCGGAGCGGCTGGGCCCATGAGCCATGGCCGCTGAGCCTGCGCGTCCGGAGCCTGTGCTCCGCAACGGGAGAGACCACAACAGTGAGAGGCCCGCGTATGGCCAAAAAAAAAAAAAAAAAGCAATTTCCATTTTTTATTGAATAATGCCTCATATCTAGCTTAAGATTTTTATTACTGATGTCTCAACTGCACTAGCAAGCCTTTTCTTCACTCAAATATTTGCATCAATTTGATCATCTACTTTCAGCTCAATTCTTCTTTGATTTATCATATGAAGGGAAAACATCTTTTTATTTGATTTAAACAAGAATTGATTTCTTTTCCTTTAATTCTTTACAATTGAAAAACTCTGAAATGAGTTTTATTTGAGCCCCAATCATTCATTCATTCATTCATTTAAAAACTTAATAGTAAACATCTATTACTGGAATTGGATCTAGAGGATTTTAAATACCAAGATTGAGACCAAAAGCTCTAAGCTGTGGTCACTACCCTATAATGCTTATCCTCTCTGTGAGGAGAGACAGTACACTTGTAGTCTAATGACTAAGGAAGCTGCATCTAATTAAATCTCACAATAAGGTGTAGTACTACAGTAATTTGGAGAAGAAATTAATGCGTGTTTAGTGTGAGAAAGAAAAAAGTATCCCCTGGCACCCAGGAGCTTGCCTGGTATTATCATGCTTTGGTGCTGTTATAAGTTGTATTTGTAGTCACAGTAAGGCTTTGATGTCCTCCTGCCAAGCATAAACAATTTCACAGAACATTAACATCAGACAAGGCCACTCCACAAGGCTGTGATAGATCAAGGTAAAACCAAGACCACTCTGCCAGCATGTCTGAACACAAGCAAAACATGAACATCGTCCAAGCCGCAAAAGTGACAACACGTTCCGTGTCTGGCCAATATGAGTGACTGTTGCTTCCCCCTGCCCTTCTTTCTTTTGTAATTTATTTGTTAAAGAAGCTGGGTGGTTTGTCCTGTACAGCTTCCCATGCTAGTTACCCTGTAAAGAGTGACTGCTGCTGCTTTACCAATTAACAGTGCTAGCCTGGATCTAGTTTGCCTTCCTCCTAGATAAGATTTATTAAGATATTCAATCATTGCCCAAATCCTTTTCTAACACCTTCATTTCCCTTGCTGCTCTGGTAATTAACCTAAATTGTTAGTTCATAATAATCAATGTAATAATGAACGTAACATACAACAAATGTGTTTACGGAGGTCTTTGGCTAGAGAGCATTGGAAGTTAAATTCAAAGATGAGACTGAACTTAAGAGATCTTCAACATGTGCCATGAAGATGTAGACAGGAATGACAGGATATATTATCAACAATTTGAAAAAAGTAAGTCATACACCATAGACTTCAACAGGGCACATGGGATTATTCTGAGCATACAGTAAATTTCTGAAACTCTCACAGCAGATGTGAGAGTTTTGGAAAAGGTAAAATGTCTACTACATAGTCTGGAGGTTTCAAACAGCAAGTATCCCAGGTAGTAAAACTGCCACAAATAGAAGCCCAGGATGCTTCTATTATATCCATAAAGATGCTTCTTTATATATCCATTCATGTTTGTGTTTAACAAATATTAAACATTGTGGGTCAGGTGCTGTGCTTAGTACAGGTAAAGACACAACTGTGAAACAGCTTTGGGTCTGAACCACTTCTTTTTTCCCACTGCCACTGTACTCCTTTACCTAAACTCCTAAATGATCACCCTCCTTTTCAACTGGTTTTCCTGCCTCCCATATCTTTACCTGCCCCCAACCATTTCCAACATTCTGATGCCAAAACAAAATGTCAGCCATTGTTTCCCACCTTAAATCCTCTAGAGGGTCCACACACACACAAAAAAACAAATCCCTTAGTACAACATTTAGAACTTTCCACAGTCTCTTTGCAATCTTATTTCACTGCTGTCCTACAATAACATGGGACGCTGGTGAAATTAAACATGGCTTCCGAATATGTCACTAGCTTTCTGGCCTCATATCTTATACTATTTTCTCTGCTTGGAACGTCCTCCCCTAGATTTGAATGTTCAGATCCTACCCATCTGTTACATGAAATCATTCCCAAGTTCCCCATCTAAACAAGTTCTCCCTCCCTATACTGTAACATTTCATCTATGTTTGTCTTTTATAGACATGTTGGTTTATGTCACAGTTTCTTTCCTGAACATGTTTATTTTTTAATTAAAATTTTTACTTTGAGATAATTATAGATTCAAATGCAATTGTAAGAAATAATATAAAATGATCCTGTTAACCTGTTACATAGTTTTCCCAATGATAGTATCTTGCAAAACTAAAGTACAATATCACAAGAAGGATATTGACATTGATATAGTCAAGATATAGAACATTTCCATCATTGCAAGGACCCCTCATATTGCCCTTTTATAGCCATACTCACTTCACTCCTGCCTTCACTTCCTCCTTAACCCCTGGATACTGCTAATCTGTTCTCCATTCCTATAATTTTGTCACTTCAAGAAGGTGGTATAAATGGGATCATATAGTATGTAACCACTTGTGATTGAATTTTTTTTAACATCTTTATTGGAGTATAATTGCTTTACAATAGTGTGTTAGTTTCTGCTTTATAACAAAGTGAATCAGCTATACATATACATATATCTCCATATCTCCTCCCTCTTGCATCTCCCTCCCACCCTCCCTATCCCACCCCTCTAGGTGGTCACAAAGTACTGAGCTGATCTCCCTGTGCTATGTGGCTGCTTCGCACTAGTTTGATTCAGTCTAATTATCTGCATATTCATCCAAATTGTTCAATGTATCAACTGTTCACTGCTTTTATTTCTGAATAATACTCCCATGGTATGAATGCACCATGGTTTGTTTAATCATTCACTCATTGGAGAATACCTGGGTTGTTTCAAGTTTGGGGCAAATATAGATTAAAGTGCTATAAACATTCATGTACAGGTTCTTATATGAACATAAATCATCTTTTCTCTGGCATAAATGCCCAGGAGTGCAATTTCTGGGTTGCAAGATAGTTACATGTTTAGCTTTTTAAGAAAGTGCCAAACTTCTTCCGCAGAGACTGTACCATTTTATATTCCCAGCAACATACATGAGTAATTCAGTTGCTCTGCATCCTCACCAGCATTTGGTGTTATTGCTTTTTTTTTTTTTTTTTTTTGCAGTACGCGGACCTCTCACTGTTGTGGCCTCTCCCGTTGCGGAGCACAGGCTCCGGACGCACAGGCTCAGTGGCCATGGCTCATGGGCCCAGCCGCTCCGCAGCATGTGGGATCTTCCCGGACCGGAGCACGAACCCGTGTCCCCTGCATCGGCAGGCGGACTCTCAACCACTGTGCCACCAGGGAAGCCCTATTGCTATTTTTAATTTTAGCCATTCTTATAGGTGTGTCGTGGTATCCCATTGGGTTTATAATTTGTATTCCTTAATGGCCAATTATGTTGAATATATTTTCATGTGTTTACTTGGTTAACTATGTTTCTTAAGGAAGTTATAGTTGAAAACTTTAAGGAGATCAGCATATGTTTTATAATTCATGGAGTTCAATAAGTCGTTGCTGGATCTGTAAGTAAATCTGGGAAAGGGCTCAAGAGGCTCTACATGAAAAAATGAAGCACAAAGATGGATAAACAGGCCAACAGGTCTGCCTAGTGGTATAGGTAACAGATATCAGTTCTTGTATTTCAAGAACAATGTTCTTTCCTTATACCACCCATTACTCCCTATGTGTCCTAAATCCAAAAAATTGTTTAGCTTTCTTGACCCTCAGCTGTGTCACATGTAGTCAACCATGCACATCTGCTTGAAAGACTATCTTCCCTCGGGCTTTATGGTACTATAGTCCCCAGGTTTTTCTCTTACCTCTTTGGCAACTCCTATTTGTCTCTTTCTTAAATGTATATTTTTCTCCACTGGGGTTTCTTAAAGTGTGGTCCTCAGTCTCCTCATTTTTCATGATCTCTCCATGAGAGTGCTCGTCCATGCCATTTGAGTATCTCCTATAGACTGATAACTTACACATCTCCAGACAGGCCTTCCTACCCATATATCTAATTCACTTTTGACATATCCATTAGCATGTCTCAAAAGCATCTTAAATCCAATATGTCCAAAACTTAACTCATTTTCTTCTCCCCAAAACTTAACTTATTTTATCTCTTCCAAAGCTTCTGAAAGCACTAAATGGAATCACCATCTGTGTTGCACTTAGGAAGAGAAGCCATCTAGCATTTTAAGAGACGAGTAGGAGATTCCATGTTTAGATTTCAGAAAGATCATTCTAGTTTCAGTGAGAAGACCAAATTGCAGAGGTTGGAGAGTTCTTCTTTGAGTTTCATTAGTATATCATGCTCTAGACAATACAGCATTTGCACTGGTTTTCTGTCTGTCTAGAGTACTCTTGCACTGTGAAGTTAATTACTTTACAGTAATTAACTCTGACTTTGCTTCCAGATCTCAACTTATTCTTCAATTTCCTGAGGAAAACCTTTGTTCACCTTGCTAAGTCAAAACTTCCTATTATCACCCTGACAGTGGATACAGAATTTGTCATAGTTATTTGGATGGTTATTTGTTTAAAATCCACCTTCAAAAAAAGTCTACCTTCCATCAAAAGAAACTATGCCTACTTTTGTTCACAACTGTATCTGGAATACCTAGCAATGTATCCATAGATGGCTCTTCATAAATAGTTGTTGAAAGAACTAAAAAAAATTAACAAATGAGTTCTGTGGAGAAAAAAAAAGGCACACACTAAAAGCTTCTAGGGCAAGCCCTGAGTGAATAAAACTTTCTACAATGAAAATATGATATTATTTGATGCTTCAAATGATTAACCAGACCTACAGGCAGATTCTGAATCAAAGAAAGATTCAATATATTTTCATTTATTTAACAGACCTTGGATTGGTCATATGCTCCTGGTATTTCTAAGTGTAATACATGAAATATTAGTATATTTTAAAAATGTTTTCAAGATTGAAATTGACATAAAGATATTGTCTGTAGGAGGGGATTTGAGAAGATGGTGGAAGAGTAAGATGCAGAGATCTCCTTCCTCCCCACAGATACATCAAAAATACATCTACACGTGGAACAACTCCTACAGAACACCTACTGAATGCTGGCAGAAGACCTCAGACCTCCCAAAAGGCAACAAACTCACCCACGTACCTGGGTAGGGCAAAAGAAAAAAGAATAAACAGAGACAAAAGAATAGGGGCGAGACCTGCACCAGTGGGAGGGAGCTGTGAAGGAGGAAAGGTTTCCACACACTAGGAAGCCCCTTCGCGGGCGGAGACTGCGGGTGCCGGAGGCGGAAGCTTCGGAGCCACGGAGGAGAGCGCAGCAACAGGGGCGCGGAGGGCAAAGCGGGGAGATTCCCGCACAGAGGAGCGGTGCCAACCGGCGCTCACCAGCCCGAGAGGCTTGTCTGCTCACCCACCGGGGTGGGCGGGGGCTGGGAGCTGAGGCTCGGGCTTCGGTCGGAGCGCTGGGAGAGGACTGGGGTTGGCAGCGTGAACACAGCCTGAAGGGGTTAGTGCACCACGGCTAGCCGGGAGGGATTCTGGGACAAAGTCTGGAGCTGCCGAAGAAGCAAGAGTCTTTTTCTTCCCTCTTTGTTTCCTGGTGCGTGAGGAGAGGGGATTAAGAGCGCTGCTTAAAGGAGCTCCAGAGACGGGCCCAAGCCGCAGCTAAAAGCACAGACCCCAGAGACGGGCATGAGATGCTAAGGCTGCTGCTGCGGCCACCAAGAAGCCTGTGGGCGAGCACAGGTCACTATCCACACCTCCTCTCCCTGGAGCCTGTGCAGCCCGCCACTACCAGGGTCCCGTGATCCAGGGACAACTACCCTGGGAGAACACACGGCGTGCATCAGGCTGGTGCAACGTCATGCTGGCCTCTGCCCTCGCAGGCTCGCCCCACATCCGTACCCCTCCCCACCCCCCCCAGCCTGAGTGAGCCAGAGGACCCGAATCAGCTGCTCCTTTAACCCCTTCCTGTCTGGGCGGGGGAACAGACGCCCTCAGGCAACCTACACGCAGAGGCGGGCCCAAATCCAAAGCTGAACCCCGGGAGCTGTGTCAACAAAGAAGAGAAAGGGAAATTTCTCCCAGCAGCCTCAGGAGCAGCGGATTAAATCTCCACAATCAACTTGATGTACCCTGCATCTGTGGAATACCTGAAGAGACAACGAATCATCCCAAATTGAGGAGGTGGACTTTGGGAGCAAAGTATATTATTTTTTCCCCTTTTCCTCTTTTTGTGAGCATGTATGTGTATGCCTCTGTGTGAGATTTTGTCTGTATAGCTTTGCTTTCACGATATCTCCTAGGGTTCTGTCCATCTGTCGTTTTTTTTTTTTAATTTTTTTCTTAATAATTATTTTTTATTTTAATTACTATATGTTATTTAAAATTTTTATTCTCTTTCTTTCTGTCTGTTTTTTCTCCCTCTCCTTCTGAGCCGTGTGGATGAAAGGCTCTTGGTGCTCCAGCCAGGAGTCAGTGCTGTGCCTCTGAGGTGAGAGGGCCAAGTTTAGGACACTGGTGCACAAGAGACCTCCCAGCTACACATAATACCAAATGGCAAAAATCTCCCAGAGATCTCCATCTCAACACCATGACCCAGCTTCACTCAACGACCAGCAAGCTACAATGCTGGACACCCTATGCCAAACAACTAGCAAGACAGGAACACAGCTCCACCCATTAGCAGAGAGGCTGCCTAAAATCTTTAATAAGGCCACAGACACCCCAAAACACACCACCAGACATGGACCTGCCCACCAGAAAGACAAGATCCAGTCTCATCTACCAGAACACAGGCACTAGTCCCCTCTACCAGGAAGCCTACACAACCCACTGAACAAAACTTAGCCACTGGAGACAGACAAAAAAAAACAATGGGAAACCTGCAGCCTGTGAAAAGGAGACCAAAAACACAGTAAGTTATACAAAATGAGAAGACAGAGAAACACACAGCAGATGGAAGAGCAAGGCAAAAACCCAGCAGACCTAACAAATGAAGAGGAAATAGACAGTCTACCTGAAAAAGAATTCAGAATAATGATAGTAAAGATGAACCAAAATATTGGAAATAGAATCAAAAAAATTCAAGAAACGTTTAACAAGGACCTAGAAGAACTAAAGAGCAAACAAACAATGGTGAACAACACAATAAATGAAATTAAAAATACTCTAGAAGGGATCAATATCAGAATAACTGAGGCAGAAGAATGGATAAGTGACCTGGAAGATAAAATAGTGGAAATAACTACTGCAGAGCAGAATAAAGAAAAAAGAATGAAAAAAATTGAGGACAGTCTCAGAGACCTCTGGGATGACATTAAGTGCAACAACATTCGAATTATAGGGGTCCCAGAAGAAGAAGAGAAAAAGAAAGGGACTGAGAAAATATCTGAAGAGATTATAGTTGAAAACTTCCCTAATATTGGAAAGGAAATAGTTAATCAAGTCTAGGAAGCACAGAGAGTCCCATACAGGATAAATCCAAGGAGAAACATGCCAAGACACATATTAATCAAACTATCAACAATTAAATACAAAGGAAACATATTAAAAGCAGCAGGGGAAAAACAACAAATAACACACAAGGGAATCCCCATAAGGTTAACAGCTGATCTTTCAGCAAAACCTCTGCAAGCCAGAAGGGAGTGGCAGGACATATTTAAAGTGATGAAGGAGAAAAACCTACAACCAAGATTACTTTACCCAGCAAGGATCTCATTCAGATTTGATGGAGAAATTAAAACCTTTACAGACAGGGAAAAGCTAAGAGAGTTCAGCACCACCAAATCAGCTTTACAACATATGCTAAAGGAACTTCTCTAGGCAAGAAACACAAGATAAGGAAAAGACCTACAATAACAAACCCCAAACAATTAAGAAAATGGGAATAGGAACATACATATCGATAATTACCTTAAATGTAAACAGACTAAATGCTCCCACCAAAAGACACAGACTGGCTGAATGGATACAAAAACAAGACCTGTATATATGCTGTCTACAAGAAACCCACTTCAGACATGGGGACACATACAGACTGAAAGTGAGGGGATGGAAAAAGATATTCCATGCAAATGGAAATCAAAAGAAAGCTGGGGTAGCAATTCTCGTATCAGAAAAAATAGACTTTGAAATAAAGACTATTACAAGAGACAAAGAAGGCCACTACATAATGATCAAGGGATCGATCCAAGAAGAAGATATAACAATTGTAAGTATTTATGCACCCAACATAGGAGCACCTCAATACATAAGGCAAATACTAACAGCCATAAAAGGGGAAATCGACAGTAACACATTCATAGTAGGGGACTTTAACACCCCACTTTCACCAATGGACAGATCATCCAAAATGAAAATAAATAAGGAAACACAAGCTTTAAATGATACATTAAACAAGATGGACTTAATTGATATTAACAGGACATTCCATCCAAAATCAACAGAATAGACATTTTTCTCAAGTGCTCATGGAACATTCTCCAGGGTGGATCATATCTTGGGTCACACACAAATCAAGCCTTGGTAAATTTAAGAAAATTAACATCATAGCAAGTATCTTTTCCGACCACAATGCTGAGACTAGATATCAATTACAGGAAAAGATCTGTAAAAAATACAAACACATGGAGGCTAAACAATACACTACTTAATAACCAACTGACCACTGAAGAATTCAAAGAGGAAATTAAAAAATACCTAGAAACAAATGACAATGGAGACACGAGGACCCAAAACTTATGGGATGCAGCAAAAGCAGTTCTAAGAGGGAAGTTTATAGCATTACAATCCTACCTTAAGAAACAGGAAACATCTCAAATAAACAACCTAACCTTGCACCTAAAGCAATTAGAGAAAGAAGAACAAAAAAACCCCCAAAGTTAGCAGAAGGAAAGAAGTCATGAAGATAAGATCAGAAATAAATGAAAAAGAAATGAAGGAAATGATAGCAAAGATCAATAAACCTAAAAGTGGTTCTTTGAGAAGATTAAACAAAATTGATAAACAATTAGCCAGACTCATCAGAAATGAAAAAGGAGAAGTAACAACTGACACTGCAGAAATACAAAAAATCATGAGGGATTACTACAAGCAACTCTATGCCAATAAAATGGACAATCTGGAAGAAATGGACAAATTCTTAGAAATGCACAAACTGCCAAGACTGAATCAGGAAGAAATAGAAAATATGAACAGACCAATCACAAACACTGAAATTGAAACTGTGATTAAAAATCTTCCAACAAACAAAAGCCCAGGACCAGATGGCTTCACAGGCGAATTCTATCAAACATTTAGAGAAGAGCTAACACCTATTCTTCTCAAACTCTTCCAAAATATAGCAGAGGGAGGAACACTCCCAAACTCATTCTACGAGGCCACCATCACCTTGATACCAAAACCAGACAAGGATGTCACAAAGAAAGAAAACTACAGGCCAATATCACTGATGAACATAGATGCAAAAATCCTCAACAAAATACTAGCAAACAGAATCCAACAGCACATTAAAAGGATCATACACCATGATCAAGTGGGGTTTATTCCAGGAATGCAAGGATTCTTCAATATATGCAAATCAATCAACGTGATACACCATATTAACAAATTGAAGGAGAAACACCATATGATCATCTCAATAGATGCAGAGAAAGCTTTCGACAAAATTCAACACCCATTTATGATAAAAACCCTCCAGAAAGGAGGCATAGAGGGAACTTTCCTCAACATAATAAAGGCCATATATGACAAACCCACAGCCAACATCGTCCTCAATGGAGAAAAACTGAAACCATTTCCACTAAGATCAGGAACAAGACAAGGTTGTCCACTCTCACCACTCTTATTCAACGTAGTTTTGGGAGTTTTAGCCATAGCAATCAGAGAAGAAAAAGAAATAAAAGGAATCCAAATCAGAAAAGAAGAAGTAAAGCAGTCTCTGTTTGCATATGACATGATGCTATAAATAGAGAATCCTACAGACACTACCAGAAAACTGCTAGAGCTAATCAAAGAATTTGGTAAAGTAGCAGGATACAAAATTAATACACAGAAATGTCTTGCATTCCTATACACTAATGATGAAAAATCTGAAAGTGAAATTAAGAAAACACTGCCATTTACCACTGCAACAAAAAGAATAAAATATCTAGGAATAAACCTACCTAAGGAGACAAAAGACCTGTATGCAGAAAATTATAAGACACTGATGAAAGAAATTAAAGATGATACAAACAGATGGAGAGATATACCATGTTCTTGGATTGGAAGAATCAACATTGTGAAAATGACTCTACTACCCAAAGCAATCTACAGATTCAGTGCAATCCCTATCAAACTACCACTGGCATTTTTCACAGAACTAGAACAAAAAATTTCACAATTTATATGGAAACACAAAAGACCACGAATAGCCAAAGCAATCTTGAGAAAGTAGAACGGAGCTGGAGGAATCAGGCTCCCTGACTTCATACTATACTAGAAAGCTACAGTCAACAAGACAGTATGGCACTGGCACAAAAACAGAAATATCAATCAATGGAACAGGATAGAAAGCCCAGAGATAAACCCACACACATATGGTCACCTTATCTTTGATAAAGGAGGCCAGAATATACAGTGGAGAAAAGACAGCCTCTTCAATAAGTGGTGCTGGGAAAACTGGACAGGTACATGTAAAAGTATGAAATTAGAACACTCCCTAACACCATACACAAAAATAAACTCAAAATGGATTAAAGATCTAAATGTAAGTCCAGACACTATCAAACTCTTAGAGGAAAACATAGGCAGAACACTCTGTGACATATCACAGCAAGATCCTTTTTGCCCCACCTCCTAGAGAAATGGAAATATGTATATGTATAAATGATTCACTCTGTTATAAAGCAGAAACTAACACACCATTGTAAAGCAATTATACCCCAATAAAGATGTTATAAAAAAATAAAAAATAAACAAATGGGACCTAATGAAACTTAAAAGCTTTTTCACAGCAAAGGAAACCATAAACAAGACCAAAAGACAACTCTCAGAATGGGAGAAAATATTTGCAAAGGAAGCAACTGACGAAGTATTAATCTCCAAAATTTATAAGCAGCTCATGCAGCTGAATAACAAAAAAACAAATAACCTAATCCAAAAATGGGCAGAAGACCTAAAATGACATTTCTCCAAAGAAGATATACAGATTGCCAACAAACACATGAAAGGATGCTCAACATCATTAATCACTAGAGAAATGCAAATCAAAACTACAATGAGATATCATCTCACACTAGTCAGAATGGCCATCATCAAAAAATCTACAAACAATAAATGCTGGAGAGGGTGTTGAGAAAAGGGAACCCTCTTGCACTGTTGGTGGGAATGTAAATTGATACAGCCACTATGGAGAACAGTACAGAGGTTCCTTAAAAAACTAAAAATAGAACTACCGTACAAACCAGCAATCCCACTACTGCGCATATACCCTTAGAAAACCATAATTCAAAAAGTCATGTACCAAAATGTTCATTGCAGCTCTGTTTACAATAGCCAGGACACGGAAGCAGCCTAAGTATCCATCATCAGATGAATGGATAAAGAAGATGTGGCACATATATACAATGGAATATTACTCAGCCATAAAAAGAAACGAAATTGATTTATTTGTAGTGAGATGGATGGACCTAGAGTCTGTCATACAGAGTGAAGTAAGTCAGAAAGAGAAAAACAAATACCGTATGCTAACACATATATATGGAATCTAAGGGGGAAAAAAAAGGGTCATGAAGAACCTAGGGGTAAGACAGGAATAAAGACACAGACCTACTAGAGAATGGACTTGAGGATATGGGGAGTGGGAAGGGTAAGCTGTGACAAAGTGAGAGAGTGGCATGGACATATATACACTACCAAACGTAAAATAGATAGCTAGTGGGAAGCAGCCACATGGCACAGGGAGATCAGCTCGGTGCTTTGTGACCACCTAGAGGGGTGGGATAG
>NW_006792683.1:1347083-1347578 GCF_000442215.2 Lipotes vexillifer
GTATATGTATAACTGATTCACTTTGTTATAAAGCAGAAACTAACACACCATTGTAAAGCAATTATCCTCCAATAAAGATGTTTAAAAAAAAAAGGTACTGTCTTTAATTTGAGCAAATATTGTCAGCTTATCTTTTTTTTTTTTTTGCGGTACGTGAGCCTCTCACTGTTGTGGCCTCTCCCGTTGCGGAGCACAGGCTTCGGACGCGCAGGCTCAGCGGCCACGGCGAAAGAGAAAAACAAATACCGTATGCTAACACATATATATGGAATCTAAGGGGAAAAAAAAAGGGTCATGAAGAACCTAGGGGTAAGACAGGAATAAAGACACAGACCTACTAGAGAATGGACTTGAGGATATGGGGAGTGGGAAGGGTAAGCTATGACAAAGTGAGAGAGTGGCATGGACATATATACACTACCAGACGTAAAATAGATAGCTAGTGGGAAGCAGCCGCATAGCACAGGGAGATCAGCTCGGTGCTTTGTGACCACC
>NW_006792683.1:1347833-1376276 GCF_000442215.2 Lipotes vexillifer
CCTCTCCCGTTGCGGAGCACAGGCTTCGGACGCGCAGGCTCAGCAGCCATCGCTCACGGGCCCAGCCGCCCCTCGACACGTGGGATCTTCCCAGACTGGGGCACGAACCCGTGTCCCCTGCATCAGCAGGCGGACTCTCAACCACTGCGCCACCAGGGAAGCCCTTGTCAACTATCTTCACAATGTATCTCAAGTTCAACCACTTCTTACTGTTTGCTATGCCACTATTTTAATCCAAATCACTATTTTCTCTTGCTTCAATTTCAGTTGAATTAACTGATCATCTTGTTTTCATTCTTGTTCTCCTGAAAGTCTAGATCCCACTCAGTGGCTAGAGGCATCCTTTTAGAGTACAGATCAAGTTTACATTTTCCTGTTCTCATCTATCCTGTGCCGGTCATCTATTGCTGCAAAATCGATCATCCAAGCATTAGAGGTACAAAATAGCTACCATTTTATTATGTTCATGATCTGTAAGTCAAGAAATGGTAAAAGGCACAGTGGAGATTGCTCACCTTTGCTCCCTAGTGAGCCTCAGCTGGGGCCATTTGAATGGCTGGAAGTGGCTAGAACAGCTGTGCTAGGGCCATATGTCTGGGGCCTTGGTTCTTCTTCATCTGACATCTGTTGAAGTCGGATCAACCCAGATGACATCCTTACTCGTATCTGGTAGCTAAGCTGGAATGGATGGAACAGCTGGGCTGGCTGGACATCGTCTTACGTTTCTCTCCCTACAGAGCTCTCTGCATGATTAGCTTGTACTTCCTCACAGCCTGGTGATCTCAGAGTTGTCAGACTCCTTATATGGCAGCTCGTAGGTTTCAAGATACCTGGGTGGAAGTTTCAAGACTTATTATGACTCGTTTTTGTTTCCGAATATCACTTCTGCTGCATTCTATTAGTTAAACAAGTCACTACGGCCAGCCCAGATTCAAGGGGAGGGAATTAGACTCCACCTCTCAATGGAGGGATTAGCAAATAATATTTGGCCATTTTTAATCGACCACACTTCTCATATTACTCGGAGTCCTTACTTACGAAGGCAATTTGAGGCCCTATACAACCTGTTTCCTGATACTTCTCCAATCCCATCTTCTATTTATCTTCCCCTTGTTATCCTCCTGTTTCTCAGATGTACCAGTTATGTTCCTATCTAGGGCCTCTTCATTTGCTATTTCCTCTGCCTAGAGTTCTCACCCCCAGATAATTGAATAGCTCACTGTCTACCTCATTCAAGTGTCTACATACATGTTGTCATCTCTAGAGAGGTCATCCTTGACCACTTTTGTCATATTCCATTCCCCTAACCTTCATTTTCCTGCATTGTACTTATCTATCATATTATACTTGTTTTTCTATATATTGTATATCTCACTGCCTAGTGTGTAATTTCCAGGAGCAGAAACACTTTCTTTTTTTTTTATTTCTGTTGCCCCAGAGCATAGAATAGTGCCTGATACTTACTAGGTGCTCAATTAATACTTTTTTCATGAAATATATGAGTAATTCTTAAAACCATCTGTAAATTTGGTTAATAAAATCCTGCCTCTATAGAGCATATACTGAGATATCTTTCAGTTATTATATATTTGTTGTAACTGAGACTATTAAGATTTGGGGGTAATATTGCTGTTCCCAAGAGACCAGCTGGAGCTGACACAAAATCAGAACTGGTCCTGAACAGACACATGTCCTGATTCTTTTTTTTTTTTTAATTTTTATTTTATATTGGGGGATAGCTGATTTACAATGTTGTGTTAGGTTCTGGTGTACAGCAAAGTGATTCATTTATACATATATCTATTCTTTTTCAGATTCTTTTCCCATATAGGTTATTAAAGAATACTGAGTAGAGTTTCCTGGGCTATACAGTAGGTCCTTGTTGATTATCGATTTTATATATAGTGGTGTATATATGTTAATCCCAAACTCCTAATTTATCCCTCCCCTCCAACCTTTCCCCTTTGGTAACCATAGGTTTGTTTTCAAAGTCCATGAGTCTGTTTCTGTTTTGTAAATAAGTTCACTTGTATCATCTTTTTAGATTCCACATGTAAGTGATACCATATGATATTTGTCTTTCTCTGACTTACTTCACTTAGTATGATAATCTCTAGGCCCATCCATATTGCTGCAAATGGCATTATTTCATTCTTTTTTATGGCTGAGTAATATTCCATTGTACATATGTACCACATCTTCTTTATCCATTCCTCTGTTGATGGACATTTAGGTTGCTTCCATGTCTTGGCTATTGTAAATAGTGCTGCTATGAACATTGGGGTGCATGTATTTTTTCAAATTATGGTTTTCTCTGGATATATGTCTTGGAGTGGGATTGCTGGATCATATGGTAGCTCTACTTTTGGTATTTTAAGGAACCTCCATACTGTTCTCCTTAGTGGCTGTACCAATTTACATTCCCACCAACAGTGTAGGAGAGTTCCCTTTTCTCCACACCCTCTCCAGCATTTATTGTTTGCAGGCTTTTTGATGATGGCCATTCTGACCAGTGTGAGGTAATACTTCACTGAAGTTTTGATTTGCATTTCTCTAATAATTAGCAATTTTGAGCATCATCAGAACAGACATGTGTCCTGATTCTTTACCTCATTCATTTAGAGAAGGTAAAATGCAGACTAGTTAAGACCAATGTAAAAGATAGAAAGTCGGTATATTTTAGATGTCCTAAGGCCTAATTATGCATGATATTAACCATGAAAAAGACTTAAAATGGCAGGAAAATCACGAATGATGTTAGCCATTTTTACAAAAGGCACAGCTATAAGGAGCAAGCTGGGTGATTCCTACAGTAAACAGTGTTCTTCAGAATATGATTCCAAAATATAATTAGGGTGCTGATTTTTAGAATGACTCATAATTGTGATTCATCTTATTGGCTATTATTATTGCCTTTTAAATAACCACTTATATAGGTTAGTAATTATTTTGTACGAGATCTGTAGTGAAGAAGTTTGATTCACTTTCATTTATTATTTCCTTCTTTGTGCTGTGTCTATAGTACAAAACTACCTCCAAAAGAGTTATTGGGCAATAATTATTTGAATCTTGTATGTAACCCTGTATTAATATTGGGAAGGCAATATTCTGTTTCTACCCAGCTGGAAAAACCCTTCAATCATTAATCTGCATGATATATTTAGCCCACAATGGGACTGACCAGTCAGGAAATTGTTTATATAAATTTTTTGGTCTCTTGCTTGAAGAAAGGGATCAAATTGATGATCCGTGTATTGTATTATATTGCACTGGGGAGTGATGTCTACCAAAAATATATAGGCTACTAAATTCTGGGGTTACTTGCAATTGATGGCTTCTAATGTTGATAATATTAACAGAATCGATATGCCCATGTCATCATTCTATGCTTGGGATAAAATCTTAAACCTCTTCACTGTAAACCGGTACCTTACAATGTAGTCTTTGGATCATCTGGCTCAGAATTAACTGGAGTGCTTATTTAAAATGCCCCAGTTCAGTTATACTGAATCAGAATCTCTGGGGGTGTGAGTCACATATTTGCATTTTGACCACCGCCACCCCACCAGGCAATTAATTATGTACTATAAAAGCTACTTTAAATTATATACTCTAAAAACCACTACTGTATGCCAGTGTGGCTGAGATGGGAAGTTATGTTCAAACAAGAAGAGAGTAAGGATGAGCTAAAAAGTCATTAACATCCATCATTTCTTCTTTCCTCAAGAAAACCTTTAAATATGTCCCTGCCCCAAGACCTAAAAAAGACAGAGTGGGGGTCACAGAGGCAAGGAGAGTTCAAGAAAGGGTACAATTTATGGATCTCTGATGTCTGGTAGGACAATGCCCCCTGCCAGGTTGCAAATCTACTACAGCTTAGGGAATAGAGTAATGTGCTAGGTATAAGTCTTCACTTTATAGTCACAATTTGAATTCAAATCCTGATTTTGCCACTTATCTTTTAACTTCCCCTTTTAACTTCCCCGTTTGCACTTTCTAATTCATTTTTCATATAGGAGCCAGAAGGATACTTTAAAAATATAAATAGCAAATGATGTTTTCTCATTTCTCTTAAAATAAAAGCCAAACTCTCTTCTGTATACGACAAGACCTTCTGAATGATCTGGTTCCTGTTTATTTCTTCAATCCCATCCAAATCCTTTCTCCCATGGCTCACTATCTTCAACTCAAACTAACCTTTTTTTTTTTTTTTTTTTTTTTTTTTTTCTGTGGTACACAGGCCTCTCACTGCTGTGGCCTCTCCCGTTGCAGAGCACAGGCTCTGGACGCGCAGGCTCAGCGGCCATGGCTCACGGGCCGAGCCGCTCCGCGGCATGTGAGATCCTCCCAGACTGGGGCACGAACCCATGTCCCTGCATCGGCAGGTGGACTCTCAACCACTGCGCCACCAGGGAAGGCCAACTAACCTATTTTTTATTCCTAGAAAATACGAAGCTCTTTTTTGGTTTTATACATCCTATTTCTTCTGCCTGAAATGCTCTGACCTGAATCTTTGTGTAGATTTTGCCTTTTTATCCACCTTGTCTCAGCCTAAACATTATCTTCTTAGACAAGCCTTTGCTTATCACACTATATAAGTAAGTACTCCCACCTGAGAAAATATATTTTCTGTGATTGTAGTATAATGTAATATAAAGTGATTAGCTCTGGAACCAGAGTACCTGCACTTAGATCTAACCAAATATTGCTATTAATCCTATGATAGCTATTATTATTACCAGTGCTTCACAATATGTCCGCAGCTTGTATTTACACAGTTGTTATATTTATTTATTTGCATATTACCTTTTAGTGTAAGCTTCCTTCACTATAATAAGCTCCACAGGAGCGCATTTTGGCTCAGGTTTGTTCACTGCTCTAAATCGTGTTCCTGGCTAAAGACTGGGCAGAGGCTCTCAGAACAGTTGTTAAAGGAAGGAATGAATGAAAGGAAAGGAGGTGTAAGGGGTAGCTTTTGTTGTTGGTATTATTATTATGATTATTGAATAATTATACTTATTTGTACTAGTGCTATAATATTCTATATCATGTTATATTTAACTGGGTTTGAAGTTCTACATCTATATGGGTTCCTTGAAGGTAGTGCCTTAATCATCTGAGACTCCCAGAATATTGGGCAGATAGTTACTTACTTAATCAGTGTCCACTATTTGCAGTAACACGGATGGACCTAAAGGGCATTATGCCTAGTGAAACAAGTCAGACAAAGACAAATACTCTATGCTTTCACTTATACATGGAATCTAAAAAAAACGAATATAACAAAACAGAAACAGGCTCACAGACATAGAGAACAAACTAGCAATTCCCAGTGGGGAGAGGGAAGCGGGGAAGGGCACGATAGGGGGAGGGGACTAAGAGATACAAACTACTATGTATAAAATAGATAAGCAACAAGGATATTGTACAGCACAGGGAAATAGAGCTATTATTTTGTAATAACTTTAAATGAAGTATAATCTATAAAAACATTGAATCACTATGTTTTATACCTGAAAGTGATATAATATTGTAAGTCAACTATACTTCAATAATAAGTAAATAAATAAATACATATTTTAAAAAACTCAGCATCCATTGGGTTGAATTGCTCAAAGAATAATGGAAGTGAGAGGGTTTCAGACAGCAGAAAGAAGGTGTTATCCTCTGATCCACATGTAAAGCATAATCATGTTTTGCTATAAATAAAACCAGACAACTAGAAAAATGAGGCAGTGAAAAGGAGTCATGCAAAGGAATAACTACCAATAAATTCTGCAGGATTTTAAATCAGAAAAGACTCAACAGCTGACAAGTATGAACAAAAGTTACAGACAAATACATTATTAGATAATGTAAAAATGTGAATGATGTAATTACTCACCATCAAGAGATTTGGATAATATTAAAAATATTACTCTTACAAGAAGATATAAGACAGCAAGAACAGGTTACTCTTACCAACCTGTTCTCACTACTAGTTTTGCATTTAGTTAAATTATCAGTTAAGCCATGAGATCAAAACTTTCCAACTTTCTATTCTTCAAGTTTCATATTAAATGTTTGCTGAATCTTATTCTTTCCACATTCTGAATGCTTCCGTCAACTATCTTCTCTTTTTCCACGGCTACTTAACCCAGTCAGGTCCTGCTTAGCTTCCCCCAGGCCCTTGTAAATTTCTCTTCTCCTTGTCACTGGTCTCCCACCCTCTTTAATCTGCAGAGCTCTCTTCTAATCTATCACATCACATTACCACTGGACCCCACATATGTGATTGTGGCACTTCCCTGTTCATTGTCCTTGGTCACTGCTCATTACCCATCAAATATGTACCAACTGTGTAGCATATTATTAGTTCAAACCTCACTTTCCTAATCTATTCCCTATCACAACGTACTTGCAGCCCACTCACCCTCTGCTCTATCCCCTCTTGCCTTTCTACTACAGTGCTCTACACTTTTTGTGCTTTGTAGTTTTAGTTATTATTTTCCTTCTGCCTGGAATTTTTATCTTCCCAAAGTCTGGCTGTCAAAAGCACATCCTTCGAGACCTGACTCAAATGTTATTTTTCACTATTGCCTTGTCAGGTTCCTTCAGTCAGAATAACTCTTCCCCTTTCCATCTTTCTATAGTACTTAGCACCCTCACTGTCTATCATATAATATAGGTAGCTTTATCCCCTACTTGACTATAAGCTAGGAAGAAACCATATATTATTTAGCTTGGAATAATTCACAGTGCTCAGTAAAGTGCCCTGCACATGGATATCGATCTGTTGATCAACAAGTTCTATTTAAGCTCTAGTAATTCAATCCAGTATAATCATCTGAATAACACTTTTAGAGCCCACATTCCAAAAGTTATAAAATACTGGGACTATACTACAATTTCTTTTTTTTAACTTTTTATTTTATATTGGAGTATAGTTGACTAACACTGTTGTGTTTGTTTCAGGTGTAGAGCAAAGTGATTCAGTTATACATATACATGTATCTATTCTTTTCCAAATTCTTTTCCCATTTAGGTTGTTACATAATACTGAGCACAGTTCCCTGTTTTATAATTTCAAAGTTGAGATAGGACATTTTTCTCATGATTCAGAAGATCATATCATTGGAATAGAATAGTGGTCTTAGGAATGGAGAAAATGAATGTATTTTAATATTTTTGTTTCCTTATTTATTCAGCAAATTCTTATTGAGTACCTATTATATGCAAGAGACAGGAGATACAATGGGAAACACAGATGAAAATAGTCTCTGCCTTCAGAAGTCTGCAGTCTGATGAGGGAAAAAGGCATTAATCAAATAATCACATAATTAAATCAAATAATCCATATTGTAAATACACAAATGTGGACAGTTTTACAGACTGAGATACTTGGTATTATGAATAGTTCCAGTCAGAGCAGAGAGTAAGGTTTCTGCATTGGAGGTGATCACTGGAGTGTTGAACTGATATCTGAAGGATGAAAAGGAGTAAACCAGTCAAGAGATAAGGATGAATCAAAGGGAAGAGCATATGCAAACTATAACAGAAGAGAGCTCTGAAGGAAGCAAAAGAAGGCAAGCCTTGAGGGGAATAGGGTACACAGAAATCTAGGCATATGGGGAGGGGTCCAATCTCCTAGAGCCATGTTCAGGATTTTGGTCTTTATCCTAAAAGTAAAAGGAAACCTCTAGAATGTTTTAGGGAGAAAGAGGGTGGGGTAGGGTGGAGAAGATGAGGACAATTTAATTTGCGTTTCAGAAAAGATTTCTCAAAGTTCCATTATTAGATACACGATTTTCAAAATGGAGCTGGTTTTGGCTTGAGATCCACCATACATGTTTACATTTGTGCTAGAAAAGTAATTTGACCCTAACAAAGCCCTTAAAATAGCCTCCCTTTTCTATCTGGACCAAAAACTCTTCAGTCTAGCTTTCACAGCCCTCTGTGATCTAGCTCAGCTCCATCTGGGCCCATTCCTCTTCTCATCACCTCAAATTTTCCACCCCATTCAGATGGGTCTTATGACTGCTTCCCACAAAGACTGTACACACTCTCTGTATCCACTAACCATACAAGACCTACATATTTTTTAGGTCCAGCTTGCTCTTATTCATGAATGTGTCACTTTTCTCTGTCTCTATCAACTCCTGTAACTAATACCATGAAAATAAAACATGACCATACATAATTTCACAAGTTGCTATTTTATTCTTTCATATGCATACTATTATCTTCCCAACATGTTTATTACCTCCTCAAGGGAAGGACTGGATTATAGACTGAGTTTTAGTCCCGTGCAGCTGTTAGCACACTTCCATGAAAATAGTAGATATTCAAGACATACCTGAATAAGTCTTTCTTGAATGTTTACAGTCCTCTACTGGTACTAGAAGGTAAGTGGGGAGGACTTCAGAGCAACTATGGAAACAACATGGAAGATTTGTGTAAGGAAGGTGAATGCTGTTGTAGGTCAACAAGGGATGAAGCATGAGTTTTAAAGGAAAATTAAGAAACCAAAAAAAGACGTTTGGGGTACGGAAATTTATAATACAAATTTCTTCCATATTTTTAATTATTTTTACTTTGAAAAGATTTCAGACTTACATAAAAGTTGCAAAAAAAAACAAACAAACCAACCAAAAAAACAGTTCAGAGAGTCCCCATATACCCTTCACCCAGCTTGCCCTTAGAGATTATGCAAATATAGTTTCTCCTCAAACTTCCATTTGGCATCCATCTGTGGACCTTCCCTGCAACAGTTATGTTTGCCTAGTGATGACTTTCTATTTTCCTCATTCCTCCTATATTTATTAACTGGAATTCTTCTGTAAGTAGCTTTCCCTTCTCTGCTTTCTTTCCCATTGTCAAAGAAGAGAGCTACAGTGGATGAGAACAATTATCCCTAAAAATTTACTGTTTGCTTTTCATGAGGCACCATGATATTATTTAAGTTTAGACTCTTAGAGATCCTCTACTATTAAAATTGGCACTCAGTCATGGTCAGATTGAATGCTTTCAGGTGACAGGACAAGGTCTCATAACTTGCTTTGTGGGTGACAAGCATGCAGTGGTACTCACAGAGGCTTAATCAGTGTTTACAGATTATATTTGACAAGTAGGCACTGAGTTTGAAATACAGATTAAATAGCCTAGAGAAGTATTTAGAATTAATATGTAACATTTGAGTGACCTTTCTCAGGTGTAATCACTTGGAGAGGCAATATGAAATACTGCTGCAAAATGAAATGCTGCAATACTAATAATGGGCTTACTTGTGAAAATATGCTCTTGCTGTTCTGCTCAAATTTAGTGTCTATACCCTACTTATGTTTGCTGAATTATGAAATCAGTGAATGGGTCAAATATTTGGCATATATATAAAATAATATCTAGTGTTATGCATTTAAAGTTTCAAAATGCTTTTACTTACATCACAGCTAAAGAACCATTCTAAGAAGTAGAAAGCTATTGCTCGCCTCATTTTACAGATGAGAAATCAGGTACAGTAATTAATTGACTTGCCTGAATTTAGGCTTCTTGTTCCTTCCACTGGGCCATTATGGGAGCTTTTCATTACATTTATTCTCTAACTCATTGGTTCAACAATTTTAACAGACAGCCTATATAACAGTTCGATTTGTCCTAAAGCATTTGCACTTATAATACCACTGTGCTTTTGCACTGACCCAAGTCATGAAGAAGATCAAGCTGGTTTTGTTCAGCACCACCAAGTGCTAGGAATCCAGAACCCAAGCTCTTCTGAGGTTTGCAAGTGTCCTGTGTCATTGGGAGTTGGGGGCGGGGGGGTGTTTACAAAGTCACAGGCATCTCACATCTGGGGTGTTCTGTGGAAGATATGCTGGCTGCTGTTGAGGAATGTTCTCACCAGGAACTGATCAAAGAATTGTTAGCTTAAGCCTGATGTGTGGGGGTCTGAAGTGCCCACAGGAGTGGACAATAGGCCATCAGTCAACACTGACTCTGCTATGTCCTCAGTCCCAGTCACCCCAGACTCCTCTCTTCCATCATTTCTCCTCTGACTTTTAGTCTGGCACGAGGAGTGGAGTTGGGGACATTTGTCTCTTACTCTTGGGGTTTTATCCAAAATATTTTGATTTACATACCATAAGCCCTTTTCATTTCCTCAGGGTATAAGCTTTGAAATTCAAAGTCAGGAAAAGACTCCTCTTCCTCTTCTACCGCTTTGCTGTCATTTTTTTACCTGATATAGGTGCCCAGAGGAAAGGACCGAAAGTTAAAGAAAAAGGCAAGGGGGAAATTTGTTACTATTTCATGAGAATTAGCTCTCCAAACACTGCTATCTACTGGCTTTCTGTATGACAAACAGGAGAGATGACACCACCTAAAATAAAACTAATAGATTATCTGTTGTGTTTGACCATATTGAAAGGAATTTTAGAACTCTGAAGGAAAAATTTGGGAATGAAATAATGATACTTGCATAGGAAACTAAACAGACAAAATATAAGGTAATTAGTAACTACAGGAATACAAGAGTATGTAGCTCAACTATGAACAATATTGACATAGTAATACTAATGTAAACCCTGAATATTAATTAAGCCAAAGTTGTGATGTCCATAAAGTGACAGGCTGGGGAGTAATTTTGGGGGAGGGGGAGGCAAAAAGCAAAGACGGAAGTCTAAAATTTCTGTGTATGAAAATCAGCAGATAATGTCCAAAATGAAGCCATCAACAAATATAAATATATGCATGTTGTTTCATAACCCATAGGTAAATATGCAGTGAAACTGCTGACACAGTAGAATAAATTTTCCCCAGGTGACCAGAAGCAGGAAGGGGCAAAGCCAGGGACTTCTGTTTTTCGTAATAAGCTTTGTAATTGTTTAAACTACATACATTTATTTGTCAATAAAAATAAAAATTAATTTAAAAAGTATTTCAAATATAAACTGAATATTTGATAGAGTCTGAGCTAGTGATAGTTTACAGTCTCTTAATCTTTTATTTTCTTAAAACAAAGGTAATATACGTCCTTAAAATGAAATTAAAAATTAGAGAAAAGTATAACTTGGAAAGTGAAAGTCTCCTGGAATTCCACACCACTCAAAGAAAGCCAGTATATACAGTGTAATGTATAATACCTCCAAAATATTTTTTTTACCCAAAAAAGCAATCATACTATAGAAAATCTGCAACTTGCACTTCTTTATTCTCTAACAGATCTTGGACATCCTTTCATGTCAGTGTTTATAGTTTTAACAGATATATAATATTTCATATTCTGGGTACATATCACACATAAAATGTTCATTGTATGATCTACTATAACGTATTAAATTATTTGTTTATTGATCGTTTCCATTTTTCAACAATATTTAAATGACTATTCCATACATATATCTTTGTGTAATTCTAAGAGTGCTTCGGGAGTAGAAATTTTTAAAGTGCCAATACTGGTTCAGAAGATATGAACACTTTAAATTTTAATGGATATTGCTAAATAGTCCTTCAAAAACGTTATAACTTTGGGTAGTCCCACCAACATTAGAAGGACTATTTAGCTACAGATCCTTATTCTTATTAGACATTAGTAGTACGTATCTACAAAGAATTTTCATATATGATGCTAGGAATTCCGTTGTGTCCCCCCAAATTCATATATTGAAAACCTACCCCTCAATGTGATTGTATTTGAAGACAGGGCATATGAAGAGGTGATAAAAATTAAATGAGGTCATAAGGGTGGGGCCCTGATCTGATAGGGCTGCTGTCACCAGGGCTCTTTCTCAGCCATGTGGAGATACAGTGAGAAGGCAGCCCTCTGGCAAGCCAGGAAGAGAGCTCTCATCAGAAACCAACCCCGCTGGTCCTTGGTCTTGGATTTTCTAGCCTCCAGAACTGTAAGAAAATAAATCTCTGGTATTTAAGTAGCGCAACTTGTGTTTTTTTATGTCAACCCAAGCGGAATAATAGATATGGCATTTCATTTAAAACCCCTATCAATGCATTGAGTTACCACTATCTCTAATTTACAGATGAGGAAATTAAGAACTTGCCCAGATCAGGTGGTTTTTAAGTGGTGCTGCAGAGAGTAGAATGCAGTTCTTTTGACTCATAGTCATGTAATCCTTTTCACTAGAGAAGAGTAGTCTTGTTTATTACAATTCCAGCTCACTTGGTAGCTTCTACTATGGGAAACCTAATGAAATCATAAAATGATTGAGCTGGAAAGGTCTTTGGAGATTATCTAGTCCAGCAAAGGAAGTGAGGCCCTGAAAGACAGAGTAATTGACCCAAGATCACGCAGCTAGTAAATGGAAAAACAGGGATTGAAATTCAATTTGACTTTAGTGTTCTTTAATTCTGACACACTCATATTTCAGAGTTATATTTTTTGATGTACAAGTTATTCCTTGCTATGGGAAAATCTATAAATACAGTTATTTTGCAGGTCACAAACTTTATCTTATGAAATAGAGGTTGCCCTTTAAAATCCCAACTGAATTTATTTTCTGATGCCCTTTGATTAAAGTGATGTAGCAGTTAATGGCCAAAGCTTGTTTCAATTTTTTTTTAAACACGATCAAGACTAATTCTTTTCTATATCACTCTACTACAGGACTTCCACATCTTTTGTTTCCACACTAATTAAGGGACTGAAGGCTTCCACATCTCTTGTTTCCACCCTAATTAAGATGTTGATTTCTTCAGTCTTTGGATATGTGCAACAGTATATTAGAGTTGTGTCTGCTTCCTGTATATCAGCAAAATGGATCACACTGCTGCTAGGAGAGTTCCATTAGTGTCATAAATCTTAGAAGTACTGTACATATTCTGAGGATGAAGTGCAATATTTAGAAGGCAGTACAGCAATTTTCTGGTGATAGATACCCCCACCAAGACCAAAAAAAAGAATCTCAGCGGAGAGCCACAGATTATCCTCAAAATTAGCAAAGTAAGAAATGCTTTTTTAAAATAATTATTTTCCCTCTGCAAAGTGGTATAGAATTTTTTAAATTATTATTTTAGTTTTTTTTCAAATTTAGTTTTAGCATTTTGTTTCATAGAATATCAGAGTTAAATTGAAATTGGCAAAGAAAAGAAGCCAGTCACTTCATAACTCTTTTCTACCTCCCTGCAATATAGCACATTCAGTAGCTTGGTGATTCTATGGAATACTTGGTGTGAAACTGTGGTTTGAGTAGAGGAACTAAAAGGTAACATTGATTCACTGAATGTTTCCAAGACTTAGTAGAACCTTGGACTAGAAACAGCCTGAGGACATCTGATTCATGTTTTTTCTAGTGTCCAGGGGAAAAGTTGAGCTTTTAAAAATCTTTTAACAATACCATAAGTATTTACTCAATCTAGTATGAGCTGCACTTATTTTTAGTGAAATAAACACAAGTATAAAATTATTCCCAATAACACTACCCACAGGAAGCTGATTATCAAACGATTTTGTTGTTCAAATTACAATGTTTTTCTCCACACAGAAAAGCATAAAAGAGAAGAAGAAAGGCAACAGGAAGTAGGATGATGGAGGGAAGAGAGAGCTGGCAACCCACTCTGCACATCACAATCATTTGTCGGGGGAGGAAGCTTTTCTAAAACACAGGTACCCACACTCCACCCAGGGCTTCTGATTAAATTAGTCTGGCTTGGGGCCAGGCATGAATCTCCTGCACAGCCTAGGTTGAAAACCACTATGATAAGAGAATGAACAAGCAGACGTGAAGGCACATGAGGTATCTCAATGACCTTGGGAGAACTGCAGAGAATGGACGCTCCTGTCATCTGAGGGCTGGCATTATTCTAGGGACATGGTGTCCAACCCCCAAAGACAGATAATGATGATCTTGGAGTCTTGGAAAGGAAACAATTGGCTGTGCTACCTGCTTGTTGTCTGAGCTTCAGCAAGTTACTTAGCAGTTTGTGTGTCAATTTTCCCATCTGAAGAAAGGAAATGATAATACTATCTGTCTCACGAGATTATCATTAGGATAAAATGAGATCATCCACATAAACAGTGTCTAGCACATAATAAGCTCAGTGTCTAGCACATAATAAGTTCTCAGTACATGTTATCTACCCCATCGGGAGAAAGTAAGGAGATCATTTCTTTGCCTTTTAAGTACTTACTAGCTGAGGTATTTACCAAAAATAAATGCTCAACCAAGCTGTGCTGCATATATTGTGGAATGAGAAATGAAAAGTAAGTAGAAGTGGTCGTGATGAAGCCCTCATCAAACTGCACTCAGATTGCAGCAGCATCCCTCACGCAGTGCCTCGCCTGCCACGGCACAGAGTGTTGGATGGTACAGTAACAACCTCTCTAAGACAAAGAGAAAGAGTAGCTGGAGCAAGTGTGTGTGTGTGTGTGTGTGTGTGTGTGTGTGTGTGGTGTTACTGTTATTGTTGAAGTTGAAAAAACTTGAGTAGATCTATAGGCTGAAAGGAAAGAGCCAAAAAAGAGGCAGTGGGGAAAGTGCAGATGAGGGAGAGGTGTTTGATGGAATAAGAACCTTGAAATTGCAGGAACTCACGTGGCAGGATCAGCCTCTGATGGAGCAGAGCACAGTCCTCCACTGAGGTGGAAGGAAAGAGCATTAGAAAGTCATAAAAGCAGATAAATACGCAGGCAGGGCAGGAGAGTGAGCTGAGCAAGGTCTCCCTTGTTGGTGCTTATTTTCTCTGTGAAATGCGAGCTGAGGTAGTTTGCAGAGGTTGGAATGGAGGAGGAGAGGAAGGGAGCAGGAGGGCTTTAAATAGCTGCTGGGGAGGTCCCAAGAGCTCCAAAGTACCCCTTACTGCAGTAAGTCATTTAGATGGTATTCCTGATTTGTCTTCTTGGCAGATTCTTGACAATTTGCAGCCTTTTGGAGATAATTAGTTTTCCAAACAGATCCCACTCTGGGAGAATCAATTGCAATCTTTTAATGCAGGCTTTTATGAATAGCAATAAAACATTCTGCCACCTAACCATAAAGAAGAGACTCACATAAAGTCCTCCTTTCATTGAAAAGGGAGATGTTATCTTCTAAAACTAAGCTGCAAAATATCGTTGCCTCCATACATTGTGAGTTCCTATTAAGTAACTGTTTTGGTGGCAGAGGCAGAGGTTAAAAGCCGCAGTTTTTAAAACTGGGATTTTGATTTCTATTTCTAGATAATTAAACTTGCTTCTCTTTTGAAGGAGGAACAAGATTTTTTTTTAATGAAAACAAACTATACAAGGAATACAAAAATAGAAAAGTTAAAAATGTAAATATACATATGCCAAAAGCCAACCACTTTTCCATTTTTCTGACTTAACCCTTAACGAAAAAAAAACGTACTTCATGTAGTTTAAGCTAATGAATAAAAGGTCAAAGAGCTGAGGAAACATAAAAAAAGAAGCATAAAAACAATTGAGAGGAGAGATGAGGAAAGCATTGGAGCAAACCATTTTGCAGATGGGATTTATGCTGAAGCCCATAGGCAGGCCAGAACTGGAAAATACAGGTGAAAGCTCAAAAGATAGAGCGATAAGAAAGCATAGTAAAGGGCATGCAACAGCCCTTCAGGGTCTAATCACAAGTGCCCAAGACAATTAGAGCTTTAACAAATATAGCACTGCTTCAGAGAAAGTCAAAAACAAAATGAAAGTGCTTGCCTCCAAAAGGAATCAGAGACCCATCTGATCTGGAAAAAAAAAAGGAAATTATAATGTAGAAAGAATGATTGCTTTTTTATTTATCAGTACTCAGTGTCTCTCTAATATCTGTTGCTACATTTTTCCTTCATGTCATTATGTAATTCAATTCATTTCAACAAAAATATTTAAATTACTTGAACCCAGGCCGTGAAAATATGTATAAGGTATACATATACACATGTATAGGAGGTATAAATTCCTTCTTCTTGTTGTTTTTTCGTTAGAAGCTCTATATGTAATAATCTGTAGTAGATTATATTATTGTTCAAAACTATGGACTGCCTGCCACTCCCTGCAGGAAGATTATACTTTCTCATTGCATTGATTTCAGGTTTGGCCATGTGACCTGCTCTGTCCAATGAAATGTGAGCAGAAGTGATATGTATCTGTGCAGAAGGGAGTAAACATAGCAGACCTGAGGTGGTTAGGCTTAGAAAGGCCCACTTTCAAGGCTGGCCCTTGGCTGGTGTTGGGGAGTTTGGTTTCAGGAATGTTCCCATCGTTCTCTGGTAAGACGAGCTCACTGTACCCAAACTGTTTGCACAAACAGTGTGGCTTATGCTGAACACAGGGCCCCCTTCTTCGAGTCCAGAATTGTGGTATGTGCTAGGCAGAGGGTACCCATGTGACTATCCTCCAGTAAAACTCTTGGGTGGTGAGTCTCTAATGAACTTGCCTAGCAAACAACACTTCAGACATGTTTTCACAATTTGATGCTGGAAGAACTAAGCCCATCCTGTGTGACTCCACTGGGAGAGGACTATTGGAAACTTGTGCCTGGTTTTCTCCAGACTTTGCATCATGTGCCTTTTCCTTTGCTGATTTTGCTTCATATCTTTTCACTGTAATAAATCACCACTGTATGAGTATATGCTGTGAGTTTAGTGAGTCCTTCTAGTGAGTCACCATATCTAGGGGTGAGCTTGGGGACCCCTGACACAGTGTCACTTCCAGGAAGTCCTTCACAGCTTTTTCTCCTCTCTCATGATAAGTGTCACTGCTCCAGCTAGAGGCTGCTCTGCCTTCTGGGTCTCAGAGTGAAGATGACATGACAAAGCCAGAGCCAACCTGAAACTGACCAACATGAGGCTTTAAGATTTTGGAGTTTCCATTACCACAGCAAAACCTAACCTTTTCTGGCTGATCTGTAATTCCAGTGATATATTTGCACAGTTTTTTTGTGCTCCCAAAACCTTGTCTCACATTATTTACTTTGACCATCCCAAAACTATATGAAGTGTGGAGGCCAGTGGTGATATTTCTATGCTAAAGACTAGCTGGATCATTCTCTTGTTCCCCAATAACATGACATTAAATAAACAAATCTCTAGTCAATTTGAAGCATAGTTCCATGGAGTTGCCTGTGTAAAAAGCAGATGAATAGCAAGTTAGTCACTGCAATCTGGAGCACTCACAGTTAAAACTTTCCATTTGAGGTTCCTCTTAGTGTTTACTATTTTGTTTTTTGTTTTTTTCTGTCCATAGCACCTTAACAGGCATAGGTGTGTTTCCAGGCCTCTGGCTGTCCATCAGTTTAATCTGCTCTGGTTGTTAAGTTTCTTTGAGATGATCTCGTAGAACTGCTAAATTAGATATAATTTATGTCACATAGCTTGTATTTTAAGTCATACTGAACCAAACATAACTCTCAAATTCGGAAAAACTCAATTTATTAATTATCTATTGCTGTGTAACAAATTACTCCAAAATATATTGGCTTAGAACAACAATAAGCATTCATTATCTCATATGACTTCAGTCCATCAGGAATTCAGGAAAATCTTAACTGAGTGGTTTTGGCTCAGGACTTCTCATCAGTTTGCAGTCAAGATTTTGACCAAGGCTGCAGTCCACTTTAGGCTTGACTGGGACTGGAGGATCTGCTTTTATGGTGGCTTGTTTACATGGTTGGCAAGTTAGTATTGTCTGTTGCCAAGAGGCCTCAGTTCCTCACCACATGTGTTTTCCATAGGGCTGCTTGAGCATCCTTTGGGTGTGACAGCTGGCTTCCTGGAGGGCAAGTCATCCAAAAAAAAACAGGGAGGAATCCACAATGCTTTTTATGACTTTATCCTGGAAGCCATACACCATCACTTCTATCACATTTTATTCATTATAAGTGCATCACTAAGTCTAGCTCACATTCAAAAGGAGAGAAATTAGACTCCACCTTCTGAAAAGTGGAGTGTCAAAGAATCTGTGAACGTATGTTAAAACCATTGCATCCATGTAAGTAATTATTGCTGTTCATCAATATGTGCAATTCTCCCTGACTCTGGGCATACTGTAGACAGTGAATTTCCTGCCCCCTCATGTTAGGTGGGGCCATGTGACTGGATCTGGCCAATGGGTTGTGAGTAGACTACTCAATAAATACTTCTGGAAAATTGGCTATTTATACAGAAAAAGATAAGCCATTCTTACTTTATGTCATTCACAAAAATAAAATGCAGATGAATTAAAGAAGTAAAGAAGAAAATCAGTAACATGAAAACTTTCAAAGAAAGTTTATAATATTTTATGACATTGGAGAAGATAAGAATTTCTTAAGACACAGAAAATATACAGATAAAATTTCTCTTCAACAAAAGACATAGCCAACAAAGTGAAAGGTAAGACACAAATTAGAAGAGGACAAACGCAACCCATGTAATTAGCAAAGAATCCAGGGTATATACAGAAGTCATAGAGAACCATAAGGAAAAATAACAGACCAGTAAAAATAAATAAACAATGCATACAGTAAGACAAGTCACAGAAGGGGAGATGAAGGACTTTCAATGTCACTAATAAACCAGGGAGATGCAAAATAAGCTACAACACGGTACTATTTCACACTTGTCATATTAGCAAAAATTAATCAATCTAAGAGTACAAACTCTTTGCCAGGTAGCTATTACTGAATAGCTGTGAATGTAAATTGAATATAAATTGGTACAAGCATGATGGAGAGCAACTGAACTAGAGCCAATAAAATTTAAAATGTAAGTAGTCTATGACCCAGAAATTCCACTTTTATTTCCACCTTCCTGACCTTGGAGAAGCACAGGGGATATGTGCACAAGGAGACATGTGCGAGGATGCTCACTGAAGTACTGTTCAGAACAATAAGAACCTGGAAATAACTTGACCATTTCTCAAATGTAAAAATGGAATACAATACAGCAGTTAAAATAAATGAACTAGATCTCCATTTACCAACATGGCAAATGTACCATGTTAGTAAAAATCTCAAAAATCAATAATAAGTGAAAAACCAATTTGCAAAATGGCATTCATAATGTGATTCATTTTATGTAAATTTTAAAACATGTAAAACAATACCATATAGTGTTACCGAATAAAGACATATGTAGAAAAGATTTAAAAACCCTGTATGCATTTCAAGGTTGAGGTTACTTCTGGGGAAAAAAATATGCAAAAGGATTGGGGAGTGGAAGAGGGGTGGTTTGCTGTATCAGGCATATTTTCTCCTGTTTTTTTAAAAAGAGATGTGAAGCAGATATAGCAAAATGTTACCATTTGCTTAATACTGGTAGCGAATGCAGGTTGTTATTTTCCATAATTTTCAGTGTGTTTGAAGAATTTCAAATTTGAACACTAAAATTTTATTTTAAGAAAACCACTGGACTAGATTAACTCAATTTCTTATTATATTAAAATCTGTGATTCTAATGGGTACAGGGGTAATCCCTAAATCATGAGTGATTCGTAAGATCCTGGGCTTTAAAAATTAACCTGCACTAGCAACTCCTGTAAGATGAATTCTGTAGGTAACATACCAAAGCCACCATCCCTGGAGCAAGACTCACTGATGCCTGTGGCCCAGGAAAGTCCTCAGGCCACCCAAAGTTCTGTCCCTTTACAACAAGATAGTGTCATTATTTCGGTTCTGGAAAATATCCTTCAAATCATTTATCTGTATCTCCTCGAAAGAACAAAAATGATTTGCACTCTACTGAGTGTTTCTGGCTGATATAATGAAAGTCTCTGTTTTGACAGAGATAGGTTCAAGGTATTCAATTCCCTCTTTCCCAAAAAACCAATCCAATCACATTTGAATTTATTAGGAATGAAAAATACACATAAATCTCCATCATCTCCTAATTTCCCAAGGTTTTGGAAAGAGTGGAAAACATATGAATTATACTTTGATTATAATTGTCACTTCCTGGACACAGCTGGATTACGAGAAACTGTGAAATTGCTTAAATTTAAAAAAAAATCCAACAGTTCTAGTTTTGCTGACAAGAGAAAAGTCCAACTTTCTCCCACAGGAAAGAATCTTGTTATGTTTCTAACCACATCTGGGGCTGGATGCGACTGAATAATGTAGATAAGCCTCCAGTCTTCCAAATGTTTATCCTGAATAAATCTCCAAACTTTGAAGGGACTGCCTGGGAGTTAAGCTTTTCAGCTTTGAGCTTGAGTTGGCCAATAATGAACAATAAAATAGAGAGCTGATCCATTTCCCAGTCTTTCCCATCATTACAGTACAATACCAAGAGCAACATTAATTTAATCTACAATGTTTCTGCACTGGGTGTGATTGCATATGTGTGAGTGAGTATGTGTATGTGTACCATTGTGCAAAAAGATCTCCATCCAAGGACTCAGAATCGCTCCTTCTCAGTAGCAGAGGTTAGCAAGTCTCCACAATATGGACAGTGTTTTGGATTTGAGCCAAATAATCAGGGAAGAAATTACTGAATTATCCTAGTCATAAACTGTCCTTTCTAATGAGTCTAAATCTCATGATTATTTCTTTAAATCTCTTTCTTTTATTTGTCCATCATTCTTTCGTTCAATAACAAATCAATACTTACTGAGCACCTACCCTGAGAAGATTTTATACAGGGCATTTCACAGTCGAGCCTATGAGATTATAAAGCAACATGTCATTTTCTGTTTTCCATATCAGTTAAGCTGCAGGAAAATTAAGTCACAGAACTCTTAGTGAAAGATATGATTTCAGTCCTATTTTCTGATCCCTGGTAATACTCGTGGTGATAATTCTCCATCACTGTAGTCAATTACAGCCAGTAACTCAGCAAAATTATACAGAATGTGACAATAAGAGGAAATTGAAATGATTTGTAAAGCAAGAATTCATCACATTTTTGGGAAAAAACCAACAGTACCCTGAAATGAAAACCATTAGAAGGGAAATGCATTTCATTAGCCTGGTTTTCCAAGGATAGTTAGGTTATAAAACTAGTTTGCTTTGTTTTAATCCTTTTCCTCCACCCTCTGTCATATAACCTCATGTTGCTATCGGTGTTCCATGATTGTTTTGGAATCTTTATGAGAAGAGAGAAAAAGGAAACCCGAAACGTTGTTTTGGACTATTGTTAAATAAAATGGATTATATTGGACCTTTCACTTACTTTCCCTAGGAAATTTCAACAGAAACTCCAACCTCCTCTTACCTCACAAGCACACTTTCTATAGTTGTACAATGACCATATGGGTCCATATGCAGTACCATATGATGGTATTAATTTTCAGACTGTCACCACACTCATGAAAAAAACAGTGGAAGACTGAAAATGTATGTGCCTGTGTGGGTGTGCATGAGTGTGTTATTATATGTGTTTCCATGCCACACATGTAGAGAGAGACAGAAAAAAAGAGAAAAAGAAATAGGAAAATAAGAAGTAAGGGGGAAACTATTCGAAAAAAATAATACAGCAAAAATCCTTCTTGAATTACTCTACACCAATTGAAATTTATGGTAGAAATTCACCATGAGGTAAAAAGAGAAAGACCTGGAAATGACTTCTTTTTTAAATAAATGAAATGAACTGAAAAAGAACTGGTAGTTCTTCTTAACATGGAAATAGTTGTAAAACTATGAATAAAGTTAAAATTCTATGAATAAAGTGGTCTGAGAGATCATCTTTAAATATGGTTTGGAATGCCAACACTGCCAACACTGTGGAGGGTTTCAGTGTGTTCTCCTTCCATGGTCCAAGGTAGCTGGTGCTCTGTACCCCTGGTTCTGTTTCCAAGGATTCAACCAACTGTGGATCAAATATATTAAAAGAAATAATTCCAGAAAGTTCCAAAAAGCAAAACTTGAGCTTGCTACAAGCCCACACCTATATATACAGCATTTCTATTGTATTGGGTATTATAAGTAATCTAGAAATGATTTAAAGTATGTGGGAGGATGTGTGTAGGTTATATGCAAATACTAAGCCACTATATATAAAGGACTTGAGCATTGAGGATTTTGGTATCCATGGGAGTGTCCTGGAAAAAATCCCTGGCAGATACCGAGGGATGACTCTATTTTAAGATTATTTTCAGAGATACCTGAAGCTTTTAACTGCTCTGTTTTCTGACTCTAATATCAGAACAATGAAATAAAGAAAGTCCAGAATCTGCAAGTTAAAAGGGAATACACACCCTGGTGGGAAAACTATAGAATAACCAATACAGTAACACAATTTGGTAAAACTATTAGACTTCAAGTTTGAGAATGTACTATGATCCAGGCCAAAAAGCAAGCTACTAAATCTACAGGATGGCCTTGGATTATTAATAAAGAACTTTCATATTTTAGATGATAAGGAAACTATTATGTATGTGTATATTTATGTATGTGTGGAAAATATCTAAAGGATATGTACTGTATCTGTTTAGTGGTATTGTACAGGTGACGTTTGGGGGTTGGAATGTGATCTTGTGATTTTGTTTTTGCTTATTTTTATTTTCTAATCTACTGCAATGTGTATGTATTGCTTTGGAGAAATAAAATGTTAAAAATGAAAATAAAATAGCAAAATCATAAAAAACAGGTAAGAAGAAGACAGTGGAGCACACTCAAAAAGAAAGGAAACAAGACACAAGAAAATTATATGAATAAAATAGTTTGATTTTTAAATAGACATTCATGTATTTTGAGGAGAAAAATAGAATTACAAAATCCAAAAAACCCCAAGAAATAATTGGACAAGCCACTTAAAAATGAGAGACGCTAAGCACTGAATTATTTTGAAAACAGATATATGTTAAATAAATTATAGATACAGAATATAATTATACAAGTATTATGAAGTAAAATTAAAAGTTATAATTTAACTAACAAAGTTTAGGAAATGAGCTCCAGAAGATAGGAGATAAAGACTGAGATTTCTTTATCTTTCATAGGGTAGAGCCACTAGCTTCTATCTGTGGATGATAAAGTAATAGTAACTTAAGGATGTTCAAATGTATAAATACACTCCAGGAAAAGCAAAAAAATAAAAATATAGAAGAAAAAAAAAGCGTTGATAATACCCCCAAATTACTTTACAAAATTATGATAATTATAATGCCACTAATCAGAATTTTTGTAATATACCTAAAGCAATACTCAGTGGAAATTTATACCATGTTATTCAAGAATAAATACTAAAAATATATTAATAAAGTTTAAAAAATACAGAAAAAAATATCACAGGTAAGATAAAAGTAAAAATTATTTCTATAATGTAAATAAAATAAGAGAAATAATGAACAAAAACAAGAGGCGGTTCTTGGAGCAGTGGAGAAAACAACATGAAAGTATATAAACTGCCAGCAAATCAAAAAAAAAAAAAAAGGAAAAAAGCACAAATTTGCAAAGTTAGAAATAATAAATGGAAAATAATTAGCAAAAATATTTTGTAAAACTTCATATAAATTTGAAATATCTGGAAAAACTAAATATCATTTCTAAACAATTTTAGAGAAATATTGCTAAAATTAATTCCAGAAAGCTAAAATTGACTAGTTACATTTGAGAATCTGATCAGATTCTGGTGAGTCTGATAAGAACTTGCCCTCTAATGAGAAAAGTCCAGAATGTTTTAAAAAATAAGAAAAGTTGAATATATCTGTGAATGGGACAGATTATTTCAGTGTTATTTACATTGTTCCAGAACATAACTAGTGAAAGAACGTCTCAAAATACTTTTTCCTAAGGCAGCATAATATTAACACCCAAACTAGACAAAATAGCCCACAAAAAGGACAACAGACCAATCTCATTTACAATGAATAACAACGAAAAATATTCAAAATAAAACTTAGCAACTACATTTCAGTAGCACATTTAAAGATCAACGCACCATAAACAAGTAAGTAGGTTTTATTCAGAAACATAAGCATGATCTATGGAAACTAATAATAGGAAAACAGTTAATATAATTCATCATAATAGGTAAAGTAAAAAAACATGTTATCATTTCTGTACATAATAAAAAATACTGTTTAGTAAAATTCAAAAATTCCTGGCTAAATTTGGAAGATATCCTTTAACAACTGGTATACAATTGATAACAGATTTACTAGAAGCCTACAGCAAAGAGCCTTTTAGTGGTTAAACATCAACAGCTTACCCATTAAGTCAAGAACAAGGTAAAATTTTTTTAAATGTATTATTCAACATTGTTCTGAAAGTACCAATCAATTCAATTATCTAGGAGGAAAAAAATAAGAGTTTTAGAGGAAAAGAGTGGCAAAATTATCTACAGATGATATAACTGTTATCTGAATAACACTAGAGAATCAAAAGGAAGAGAGAATGAATGAATGAAAGAGAGAGGGGAGGGGAAGAAAAGAAAGAGAATGAGAGAAAGAGGGAAAGAAAGCGGGGGAGGGAGGGGAAAAGGAAGATGAGAGGGAAGGAAGAAAGGAAGGGAGGGAGGAAGAAAGGAAAGAAAAAACAAAATATTTGTTAGTTGTTACAAAATTGGTATCCTAAAAATCCAATTGCTTTCCTGTATGAAAACTATAACCGGGACTTCCCTGGTGGCACAATGGTTAAGAATCCACCTGCCAATGCAGGGGACATGGGTTCGATCCCTGGTTCGGGAAGATCCCACATGCCATGGAGAAACTAAGCCTGCATGCTACAACTACTGAGCCTGCGTGCCACAACTACTGAAGCCCGCACGCCCTAGAGCCCACAAGCCTCAACTACTGAGCCCACGTGCTGCAACTACTGAAGCCGCGTGCCTAAAGCCCGTGCTCTGCAACAAGAGAAGCCACTGCAATGAGAAGCCCGCGCACCGCAACAAAGAGTAGCCCTCGCCCGCCGCAACTAGAGAAAGCCTGAGCACAGCAACAAAGACCCAACACAGCCAAAAATAAAATTTTAAAAAAGAAACAACTATAACCATTTGAAAAATAGCACAGTGTAAGGGAAGATCCTATTTATCAACAACAACGCTCATGTACACACATTCATGTATGCCTTGATAATAAAAAAAGAAATCGGTAGAGAACCTCAAAATTTTCTTAGTCATAAAAAATATGAACTACTGGAAATATATACCTATTCTTGGTTTAAAATATTCAATAATAAATATTACAGTTTCCTATAAATTAATCTAAGTATTTGGTGTGATATCATTAACAACATTTTTTTGTAAAGAGACAAATTATTTTTCAACTTTAATTGCTGGAGGACATTATGCTAAATGAAGTAAGCCAGACACTAAAAAAAATACTGTATGATCTCCCTTACATGTGGAATCTAAAAAAGTTGATTCATAGAAGCAGAGTATAACAATGGTTTCCAGAAGCAGGGAGGTGGGGAAAATGGGGTGATGCTGATCAAAGGGTACAGAGTTGCAACTGTGTAGGATGAATAAATTCTAGAGATCTAATGTGCAGCATAGTGCCTATAGTTAATAATACCATATTGCATACTGGAAACTTGCTAAAAGAGTAGCTATCAGGTGCTTTCACCACATATACACACACATACACAAATGATAACCATGTGAGGAGATGGATATATTAATTAGCCTGACTGTACTAATCATTTCACTATGTACACGTATATCAAGACATCATGCTGTATATCTCAAATATATACAAGTTTTATTTTAAAAATAAAATTTTAAATAAAGTTTAGTTGGAAAAATAAATATGTGAGAATAGCCAGAAAATTCTGAAAAAAAAACCCAGTAATGAAGGGGCAGGGGTGGGGAGCAGAGGGAAGCCTAGGTAGCCAGATTATGTAGTGATTACAAAGAGTACGGAAATATAAACTAGTTAGCTATTTAAAGTTAAGAGTAAAGCCAAATTCTTCCTTCACTCTTGATACAAAAATAAATTCAACTGGTTTAAACTTGGAAGGAAAAATAATGAGATTATAACCATAATAAAGAATATATCCCAATTTTTCAAAATTCTGAAGTTGAAAAACTTTTTAAATCAAGACTAGAAAATCCAGAAGCCATAAACGAATATGCTGGTAAATTGCCCTCATGAAAATTTGAAACTTTTGTGTGGTTAAAACCAAATAGTATAAACAAAGACAAAAGCCAAAAAAACAAATTGAGGGAGAATATTTGTAATATATTCAAAAATAAAAGGCTATTCTCCTTAAAATATAAAACTGTCCTAAAAATCTATAAGGAAAATACCCAAGATCCTTTAGGACAGTATAGATTAATAAGCATTTCACTGAAAAATAAACACATATGGCTTATAAGTAGATGGGAGGATGCCCAATCCTTTTCATAAATAAATGCAAATTAAAGCAAAATAAAGATAGCAGTTTTTAGCTGCCAGATTGGCAATAGTTTGATAGTATACAGTCTTGGCAAGGTTGTAAGGAAAAAGGCATTATCACACACTGGCAGTGGGTGTACACAGTGTCATAACTTCCTTGGAAGGCAGTTTGACAGTATCTTTGAAAGCTAGAAGTGTGCATATCCGCCAACTCAGAAATTTGATCTTGAGGAATTTATCCTACAGATAGACTTTCATATTTGTGCAACTGTAAATGTACCCCAAAAAAGGCTTTGAAGCACAGTTTGACATATTAAAAAAAATAAAAACAACTGGGAACAATCTAAGTATCAATACAGTTAGAGGGTTAAGTGGGCATGAGCCCTGGGACTCTACTGCCTGGCCTGGTGTAGCTCTGTGACCCCAAACAAGTGCCTTAAGCTCTTGTGCCTTAGTGTCCTCACCTGTAAGGTGGTACTAAAAGAAGTCTCTATTTCATAGAATTGTTGTTGAGAAGAAATGAGTTAATACATATAAGGTTCTTATGACACAATTTGTATCATACATATATAAAGGTATATATGATATTTTAAATTAAAAATATTTTAAAAAATATTTTTAAAATATTTTTAAAAATATTTTTAAATATTGTTATATTTTAAAAATTATATTTGAAATATTGTGATATTTTAAAATTGTTATATTTTGAATTGTCATATTTTAAAATTATTTTAAAACACTGTAAGCTCATTGTTTTTTGTTTTTTTTTTTTAACATCTTTATTGGGGTATAATTGCTTTACAATGGTGTGTTAGTTTCTGCTTTATAACAGAGTGAGTCAGTTATACATATATATATGTTCCCATATCTCTTCCCTCTTTGTCTCCCTCCCTCCCACCCTCCCTATCCCACCCCTCCAGACAGCCACAAAGAACCGAGCCGGTTTCCCTGTGCCATGCGGCTGCTTCCCACTGGCTATCTACCTTACGTTTGTTAGTATATATATGTCCATGTCTCTCTCTCGCCCTAACACACCTCACCCTTCCCCCTCCCCATATCCTCAAGTCTGTTCTCCAGTAGGTCTCTGTCTTTATTCCTGTTTTACCCCTAGGTTCTTCATAACATTTTTTTTCCTTAAATTCCATATATATGTGTTAGCATACGGTATTTGTCCTTCTCTTTCTGACTTACTTCACTCTGTATGACAGACTCTAGATCTATCCACCTCATTACAAATAGCTCAATTTCGTTTCTTTTTATGGCTGAGTAATATTCCATTGAATATATGTGCCACATATGAAAAAATCTCCAGGATATATTGTTACACTCAAAAAAATAAGAGAAAACAGAGTGGGTCTTGTGCTCCTAAGTATGTCCAAAAAATTATGTTCACGTAAATCTCCAAAATGATATGTGAACATCTAAATGCATCCCACACTCCTCACAGCATGCACAAGGAACTGCTGATGGTTGTTGCCCGTGGGGGAAGAGTTCAAGATCTGAGGTCAGAAGCAGATATTTTAGTGTGTACTTTTGCATGGCTTGACATTTTTACCTTGGAACTACATTAATTTTGTAATTTAAAAATCTAGGTTGTTCTCTCTTTCCAAGATGGCGGAGGAGTAAGACGCAGAGATCACCTTCCTCCCCACAGATACACCAGAAATACATCTACACGTGGAGCAACTCCTACAGAACACCTACTGAACGCTGGCAGGAGACCTCAGACCTCCCAAAAGGCAAGAAACTCCCCACGTGCCTGGGTAGGGCAAGAGAAAAAAGAATAAACAGAGACAAAAGGATAAGGACGGTACCTGCACCAGTGGGAGGGAGCCGTGAAGGAGGAAAGGTCTCCACACACTAGGAGCCCCTTCGCGGGCAGAGACTGCGGGAGGCGGAGCGGGGAGCTTCGGAGCCGCGGAGGACAGCACAGCAACAGGGGCGCGGAGGGCAAAGCGGGGAGATTCCCGCACAGAGGACCGGCGCCGACCGGCGCTCACCATCCCGAGAGGCTCGTGTGTTCACCCGCCGGGGGCGGGCGGGGCTGCGAGCTGAGGCTCGGTTTCGGTTTCGGTCGGAGCTCAGGGAGAGGACTGGGGTTGGCGGCTTGAACATAGCCCGAAGGGGTTAGTGCGCCACGGCTAGCCGGGAGGGAGTCCGGGGAAAAGTCTGGACCTACCCAAGAGGCAAGAGACCTTTTCTTGCCTCTGTGTTTCCTGGTGCGCGAGGAGAGGGGTTTTAAGAGCGCTGCCTAAAGGAGCTCCAGAGACGGGCGCGAG
>NW_006792683.1:1376386-1386210 GCF_000442215.2 Lipotes vexillifer
AGCACAGGTCACTGCCCCCACCCCTCTTCCGGGGAGCCTGTGCAGCCCGCCACTGCCAGGTTCCCGGGATCCAGGGACAATTTCTCAGGGAGAACACACGGCGGGCCTCAGGCTGGGGCAACGTCACGCCGACTTCTGCCGCCGCAGGACCGCTCCGCACTCCGTGCCCCTCCCTGCCCCCGGCCTGAGAGCGCCAGAGCCCCCGAGTCAGCGGCTCCTTTAACGCCGTCCTGTCTGAGCAAAAAGCAGACGCCCTCCAGCGACCTACACGCAGAGGCAGGGCCAAGTCGAAAGCTGAGCCCCTGTGAGCTGTGAGAACAAAGAAGAAAAAGGGAAATCTCTCCCAGCAGCCTCAGAAACAGCGGATTAAAGCTACACAATCAATTTGATGTACCCTGCCTCTGTGGAATACATGAATAGACAGCGAATCATCCCAAATTGAGGAGGCGGACTTCTAGAGCAAGATCTATGATTTTTTCCCCTTTTCCTCTTTTTGTGAATGTGTATGTGTATGCTTCTGTGTGAGATCTTGTCTGTATAGGTTTGCTTCCACCATTTGTCCCAGCGTTCTATCCGACCATTTTTTTTTTTAATTTTTTTCTTAATAATTAATTTTAATTTAAAGAACTCTGTTATACTTTACCTTCTTTCTATCTTTCCTTCCTTCCTTCCCTTTTTGAGACAACGAATCGTCCCAAATTGAGGAGGTGGACTTGGAGAGCAAGTTTTATGATTTTTTCCACTTTACCTCTTTTTGTGAGGGTATATGTGTATGCTTCTATGTAAGATTTTGTCTCTATAACTTTGCTTCCACCATTTGTCCTAAGGTTCTATCCTTCCCTTTTTTTTTTCCTCTAAATAATTATTTTTTTAATTCAATAACTTTATTATACTTTATTTTATTTTACTGTATCTTCTTTCTTTCTGTATTTTTTCCTTCCTTCCCTCATTCCTTCCTTCCTTCCCTCCTCCCTCCCTCCCTCCTTTCTTTCCTTCTTGCCTTCTTCCTTTCTTTTCTTCTTTCTTTCTTTCTTCCTTCCCTCCTTCCTTCCTTCCCTCCTCTCTTTCTTTCTTTCTTTCTTTCTTTCCTATTTCCTCCTACTTATACTAATTCTCTCTACTTTCTCTCCCTTTTATTCTGAGCCGAGTGGATGAAAGGCTCTTGCTGCTCCAGCCAGGAGTCAGGACTCTGCCTCTGAGGTGGGAGAGCCAACTTCAGAACACTCGTCAAGAAGAGACCTCCCAGCCCCACATAATATCAAACGGCGAAAATCTCCCAGAGATCTCCATCTCAACACCAGCACCCAGCTTCGCTCAACGACCAGCAAGCTACAGTGCTGGACAACCTATGCCAACCATATAGCAAAACAGGAACACAACCCCACCCACTAGCAGAGAGGCTGCCTAAAATCATAATAAGTCCACAGACACCCCAAAACACACCACCAGACGTGGACCTGCCCACTAGAGAGACAAGATCTAGCCTCATACACCACAACACAGCCACTAGTCCCCTCCACCAGGAAGCCTACACAACGCACTGAACCAACCTTAGCCACTGGAGACAGACATCAAAAACAACGGGAGCTACGAACTTGCAGCCTGCAAAAAGGTGAACCCAATCACAGTAAGATAAGCAAAATGAGAAGACAGAAAAACACACAGCAGATGAAGGAGCAGGATAAAAACCCACCAGACCTAACAAATGAAGAGGAAATAGGCAGTCTACCTGAAAAAGAGTTCAGAATAATGATAGTAAAGATGATCCAAAATCTTGGAAATAGAATGGACAAAATGCAAGAAGCAGTTAACAAGGACCTAGAAGAAATAAAGATGAAACAGACAATGATGAACAACACAATAAATGAAATGAAAAATACTCTAGATGGGATCAATAGCAGAATAAATGAGGCAGAAGAACGGATAAGTGACCTGGAAGATAAAATAGTGGAAATAACTACTGCAGAGCAGAATAAAGAAAAAAGAATGAAAAGAACTGAGGACAGTCTCAGAGACCTCTGGGACAACATTAAACGCACCAACATTCGAATTATAGGGGTTCCAGAAGAAGAAGAGAAAAAGAAAGGGACTGAGAAAATATTTGAAGAGATTATAGTTGAAAACTTCCCTAATATGGGAAAGGAAATCGTTAATCAAGTCCAGGAAGCACAGAGAGTCCCATACAGGATAAATTCAAGGAGAAATACGCCAAGACACATATTAATCAAACTGTCAAAAACTAAATACAAAGAAAGCATATTAAAAGCAGCAAGGGAAAAACAACAAATAACACACAAGGGAATCCCCATAAGGTTAACAGCTGATCTCTCAGCAGAAACTCTACAAGCCAGAAGGGAGTGGCAGGACATACTGAAAGTGATGAAGGAGAAAAACCTGCAACCAAGATTACTCTACCCAGCAAGGATCTCATTCAGATTTGATGGAGAAATTAAAACCTTTACAGACAAGCAAAAGCTGAGAGAGTTCAGCACCACCAAACCAGCTTTACAACAAATGCTAAAGGAACTTCTCTAGACAAAAACACAAGAGAAGGAAAAGTCCTATAATAACGAACCCAAAACAATTTAGAAAATGGGAATAGGAACATACATATCGATAATTACCTTAAATGTAAATGGACTAAATGCTCCCACCAAAAGACACAGATTGGCTGAATGGATACAAAAACAAGACCCATATATATGCTGTCTACAAGAGACCCACTTCAGACCTAGAGACACATACAGACTGAAAGTAAGGGGATGGAAAAAGATATTCCATGCAAATGGAAACCAAAAGAAAGCTGGAGTAGCAATTCTCATATCAGACAAAATAGACTTTAAAATAAGGACTATCAGAAGAGACAAAGAAGGACACTACATAATGATTAAGGGATCGATCCAAGAAGAAGATATAACAATTGTAAATATTTATGCACCCAACATAGGAGCACCTCAATACATAAGGCAAAAACTAGCAGCCATAAAAGGGGAAATCGACAGTAACACATTCATAGTAGGGGACTTCAACACCCCACTTTCACCAATGGACAGATCATCCAAAATGAAAATAAATAAGGAAACACAAGCTTTAAATGATACATTAAACAGGATGGACTTAATTGATATTTATAGGACACTCCATCCAAAAACAACAGAATACACATTTTTCTCAAGTGCTCATGGAACATTCTCCAGGATAGATCATATCTTGGGTCACAAATCAAGCCTTGGTAAATTTAAGAAAATTGAAATTATATCAAGTATCTTTTCCGACCACAACGCCATGAGATTAGATATCAATTATAGGAAAAGAGCAGTAAAAAATACAAACACATGGAGGCTAAACAATACACTACTTAGTAACGAAGTGATCACTGAAGAAATCAAAGAGGAAATTAAAAAATACCTAGAAACAAATGACAATGGAGATACAACGACCCAAAACCTATGGGATGCAGCAAAAGCAGTTCTAAGAGGGAAGTTTATAGCAATACAAGCCCACCTTAAGAAGCAGGAAACATCTCGAATAAACAACCTAACCTTGCACCTCAAGCAATTAGAGAAAGAAGAACAAAAAAACCCCAGAGTTAGCAGAAGGAAAGAAATCATAAAAATCAGATCAGAAATAAATGAAAAAGAAATGAAGGAAACAATAGCAAAGATCAATAAAACTAAAAGCTGGTTCTTTGAGAAGATTAACAAAATTGATAAACCATTAGCCAGACTCATCAAGAAAATAAGGGAGAAGACTCAAATCAATAGAATCAGAAATGAAAAAGGAGAAGTAACAACTGACACTGCAGAAATACAAAAAATCATGAGGGATTACTACAAGCAACTCTATGCCAATAAAATGGACAATCTGGAAGAAATGGACAAATTCTTAGAAATGCACAAACTGCCAAGACTGAATCAGGAAGAAATAGAAAATATGAACAGACCAATCACAAACACTGAAATTGAAACTGTGATTAAAAATCTTCCAACAAACAAAAGCCCAGGACCAGATGGCTTCACAGGCGAATTCTATCAAACATTTAGAGAAGAGCTAACACCTATTCTTCTCAAACTCTTCCAAAATATAGCAGAGGGAGGAACACTCCCAAACTCATTCTACGAGGCCACCATCACCTTGATACCAAAACCAGACAAGGATGTCACAAAGAAAGAAAACTACAGGCCAATATCACTGATGAACATAGATGCAAAAATCCTCAACAAAATACTAGCAAACAGAATCCAACAGCACATTAAAAGGATCATACACCATGATCAAGTGGGGTTTATTCCAGGAATGCAAGGATTCTTCAATATACGCAAATCTATCAATGTGATTAACCATATTAACAAATTGAAGGAGAAAAACCATATGATCATCTCAATAGATGCAGAGAAAGCTTTTGACAAAATTCAACACCCATTTATGATAAAAACCCTGCAGAAAGTAGGTGTAGAGGGAACTTTCCTCAATATAATAAAGGCCGTATATGACAAGCCCACAGCCAACATCATCCTCAATGGCGAAAAACTGAAAGCATTTCCACTAAGGTCAGGAACAAGACAAGGTTGCCCACTCTCACCACTCTTATTCAACATAGTTTTGGAAGTTTTAGCCACAGCAATCAGAGAAGAAAAGGAAATAAAAGGAATCCAAATCGGAAAAGAAGAAGTAAAGCTGTCACTGTTTGCAGATGACATGATACTATACATAGAGAATCCTAAAGATGCTACCAGAAAACTACTAGAGCTAATCAATGAATTTGGTAAAGTAGCAGGATACAAAATTAATGCACAGAAATCTCTGGCATTCCTATATACTAATGATGAAAAATCTGAAAGTGAAATCAAGAAAACACTCCCATTTACCATTGCAACAAAAAGAATAAAATATCTAGGAATAAACCTACCTAAGGAGACAAAAGACCTGTATGCAGAAAATTATAAGACACTGATGAAAGAAATTAAAGATGATACAAACAGATGGAGAGATATACCATGTTCTTGGATTGGAAGAATCAACATTGTGAAAATGACTCTACTTCCCAAAGCAATCTATAGATTCAATGCAATCCCTATCAAACTACCACTGGCATTTTTCACAGAACTAGAACAAAAAATTTCACAATTTGTATGGAAACACAAAAGACCCCGAATAGCCAAAGCAATCTTGAGAACAAAAAATGGAGCTGGAGGAATCAGGCTGCCTGACTTCAGACTATACTACAAAGCTACAGTAATCAAGACAGTATGGTACTGGCACAAAAACAGAAAGATAGATCAATGGAATAGGATAGAAAGCCCAGAGATAAACCCATGCACATATGGTCACCTTATCTTTGATAAAGGTGGCAGGAATATACAGTGGAGAAAGGACAGCCTCTTCAATAAGTGGTGCTGGGAAAATTGGATAGGTACATGTAAAAGTATGAGATTAGATCACTCCCTAACACCATACACAAAAATAAGCTCAAAATGGATTAAAGACCTAAATGTAAGGCCAGAAACTATCAAACTCTTAGAGGAAAACATAGGCAGAACACTCTATGACATAAATCACAGCAAGATCCTTCTTGACCCATCTCCTAGAGTAATGGAGATAAAAACAAAAATAAACAAATGGGACCTAATGAAACTTCAAAGCTTTTGCACAGCAAAGGAAACCATAAACAAGACCAAAAGACAGCCCTCAGAATGGGAGAAAATATTTGCAAATGAATCAACTGACAAAGGATTAATCTCTAAAATTTACAGGCAGCTCATGCAGCTCAATAACAAAAAAATAAACAACCCAATCCAAAAATGGGCAGAAGACCTAAATAGACATTTCTCCAAAGAAGATATACAGACTGCCAACAAACACATGAAAGAATGCTCAACATCATTAATCATTAGAGAAATGCAAATCAAAACTACAATGAGATATCATCTCACACCAGTCAGAATGGCCATCATCAAAAAATCTAGAAACAATAAATGCTGGAGAGGGTGTGGAGAAAAGGGAACACTCTTGCACTGCTGGTGGGAATGTGAATTGGTTCAGCCACTATGGAGAACAGTATGGAGGTTCCTTAAAAAACTACAAATAGAACTACCATATGACCCAGCAATCCCACTACTAGGTATATACCCTGAGGAAACCAGAATTCAGAAAGAGTCATGTACCAAAATGTTCATTGCAGCTCTATTTACAATAGCCCGGAGATGGAAACAACCTAAGTGCCCGCCGTCGGATGAATGGATAAAGAAGATGTGGCACATATATACAATGGAATATTACTCAGCCATAAAAAGAAACGAAATTGAGCTATTTGTAATGAGGTGGATAGATCTAGAGTCTGTCATACGGAGTGAAGTAAGTCAGAAAGAGAAGGACAAATACCGTATGCTAACACATATATATGGAATTTAAGAAAAAAAAATGTTATGAAGAACCTAGGGGTAAAACAGGAATAAAGACAGAGACCTACTGGAGAACAGACTTGAGGATATGGGGAGGGGGAAGGGTGAGGTGTGTTAGGGCGAGAGAGAGACATGGACATATATATACTAACAAACGTAAGGTAGATAGCCAGTGGGAAGCAGCCGCATGGCACAGGGAAACCGGCTCGGTTCTTTGTGGCTGTCTGGAGGGGTGGGATAGGGAGGGTGGGAGGGAGGGAGACAAAGAGGGAAGAGATATGGGAACATATATATATGTATAACTGACTCACTCTGTTATAAAGCAGAAACTAACACACCATTGTAAAGCAATTATACCCCAATAAAGATGTTAAAAAAAAATAATAATGAAATAAAATAAAAAAATCTAGGTTGTTATTTTTTTTTAAAGAAACTGAAACAAAGAGCAAGTTAGAGAGGTCCTCACATTAAATTATAGTTCTCAGCCTTATTCAGGAATAATGTCAGTCTACAATTTCCTTTTTCTATTGGATGCCCCTCTGATTACATTACCCATCATAACTCCAGAAAACAGAGCAATTAGTGTCATGAAAACACCTATGTGTTTTGTGATTACAATGCTTAGCAGCTGAGATATCCAAAACAAATTCCAAGCTTTAAAATAGAAAGCAATAATAGAAAGCACAAATCCTCAGCTCTCTCAAGCATCCCACAATTGGTTCCCATATGGAATCCCCTCTGAGTGCACAAATGACTTGCCTTTCCTTAGGCTTCCATTTTTGCATACAATTAAAAGGCTGACTATTTACTAGTAACCTTAAGTGAGCTTTTAAAGTTTATTAAAAGTTGAAATCATTTAAAATCATATTAATACTCTACAATTCTGTTAGCACTCAGTTCTTTCAATAGGGAAATGAAAATGAATAGGATAGGCAGGACATAGCATCTATATTCATTCCTATCGCTGTGTAATAAATGGACCCCCCACAAAAAAAAACAATACACACTTACTATTTCACAGTTTCCATAGGTCAGGATTCTGGACACAGCTGGGTCCTCTACTCAGGATCTCACAAGGCTGCAATCAAGGTGTCAGCTGGACCAAGTTCTCATCTGGAGCTTGGGCTCCTTTTCTAAGCTGATTCAGATTGTTGGAAAAATGTCTTTCCTAGTGGTTGTGTGATTAAGGTCTTGCTAGCAGTTGGCTGTATACTGCTCCCAGCTCCTACAGGACTCCCTAGGTCCCTGCCACAGGTCCCCCTCCACATACTGTCCCACTGTATTCGGCTTACTTCTTCCAGGCCAGCAGAAGAAGCTCTCACTCTGGTCTGCTGAGAAGGAGGCTTATATAACCTCACATAATCACAGGAGTGACATCCCAGCACCTCTGCCATATAACGTAACCTAATCAAGGGAGTGACATCCCTTTACCATATTCCATTGGCCAGAAGTAACCACGTCCATCCTGCATTCAAGGGGAAGGACTACACAAAGGTGTGCCTCCCTGGGGTGATCTTAGGGTGTGTCTGCCTTGGCATTCTACCTGTAAGGCCAGTCAGGAAAGTCTGAGAATTATTATTATTAAAGATATAAGGGGTAAAATAAAATAATTTAATGTGATATACTTACAGATGAGGACAATACCAACATCTGGCAGAGCCTACAGTGTGATGATATTGGTTGATACGCTATGTGGTAGTTAGAAAATGGTAAGTAAATATTTTAGTGGATGAAAAATACTTGGATGGCCATGTTCCATAAGCAGTTCCATAAACCGTTTTGATTTTTGCCTTCTATGCCAGCAGGTACATTTTTAAATAAACACACACATACAAAAAGGCCATGCTTCCAGAAAGTATCTATTTCCTACTACAACTCACACCTGACATTTGGATATAATCTCTCTGGGAAATTTTTGGTGTTTTTTTAAAATGTTATTTCTTCAAACCCTGACATTCAGAAGATGGCAGCCACCTGTTCAGAAATAGGTCAGGAGATGATATCCAAAGGCATAGGTGCTTATAGGCTACTGGGCCTCCCTATCGCTTCCTCATTTCCTTTGCAGTCACCTCTGGAGACATGCTCTTTTCTCCAGTCACTGAATTTATTTGAAAGAGATTAGAATTATCAAGTTCAATTGAGCCCTGGAGGAAGTGATTAGTCACCTTCCCAGAGTAAGTATCACTTTTTGCTTAGAAGATGGTTTTAATGATTAAATTCACTTTCTGTAGGAAATTATTATAGGCTGGTTAATAATTTGTATTTATTTATAAGCACAATTTAAGTATGTGCATAGCTTACCCTTGAGAACTACAGAAAGCACAGGCTTAAATAGGCCAAACATTTCCAACAGAGATATGAAGGAAATACATATAGACTTCAGTGAATGAGAACACTTCCATATGTGGCTTTCCTTCCTGTTTCTGCAAGATTGAACAAAGTCTGGGAGGTACTTTGAAGGCCCCATAACATCTGAGATCAGAGGATCCAATCTATACAAATGCTAAGCTGTCACGTACAAAACAATGATTACACTACTTAGAAATGAAGTTGACATTTGAGTGAAATTCCAAGATAAAGCTAAGACATTACCTGTACCTAAATTATCTTTAAATAATCCTTAAATAAAATTCAAATGCTAGGATTGCCTATTCCTGGGTCTTAGATAAATGGAAGCACACATCCTGAAAATGCCATTTACAGTGAATTTCCCCCATAGATTCCTGCTCATACTACCTGAGTTAAAACTCAACTCTTCCACAGTAGCTTTTTGAACTTAGGCAGGTTACTTACAATCTGTAAAATAGGGGTAATTGTACAACCTATAAAGTTCTCCAAATTTGAAGAGATATTGTAATGCAATTGTTTTTAACATAGTGCCTTGTATGTACATAGTAAGTGCTCATTAAATGCTATTAAAATAACACTATATAGAAAAAAGATTAAGTCAGAATCTTATGTGGACAAGTCTCTGCTATCTCATTTGTGGGTTTTGAAGGGAGATGGTTTGAGTCTTGAAATACAAAATAACAATGCTGATAGATGTAAACATTTCTCTATGTGATAAAATTATGCTGCTCTTCGTTAAACGGTACCTGCATTTTACACAATTGAAAAAAAAAAAGTTATTTTCTAAAGTTTCTGTTTCATGACTGCTAAAAAAGTCCAAAGAGAAATTTCAGGGGGCAACAATCTGAGTCAGAGAAGAAAGACACATGCAGCCACTTCTTACTCCTGGTGAGAAAACTGCTGTGTTCTTGTCAAATGAGAGTAGTTTGATTTGCTGTTTTCTTAACCCCATTTTGCACGTTGAGCTCCTCTAAATGCCTGCCTATCTCCTCTCTGTTTCTTCCTCTCCGAGATCTTGTGCACTCTCAATATCTCCCTCTCCCTCCCCCTCCCCACCCCCATCCTCTCTTTCCC
>NW_006792683.1:1386390-1446850 GCF_000442215.2 Lipotes vexillifer
CTTTCCCTCTCTCTCTCCCTCTCTGTCTCTGTCTCTCTTTGTTTCTCTGTCTCTCTTTCTCCTTTGTTGTCTGGAGCTGAATGGCAGCAGCTCCACAAACTCCATACCTCTCTTTCTCAGCCCCTATGGATTTGATCATCTCATTATTGAAATGCAGTGTCTTTTGTTCATATCTAAGGTAGATATTAACATTTTTATTGAAAACCAAAGTAATTCACTTACTCTGTGAATTCTCCACTGCTGTAAATGACAGAAGAGACCCTCTTGCCAAGTGCAGTCATTTCAGAGGTTTTATTACATTCAAGAAAAAAAAAGGTCCAGGTTAAAATGAAGTCAACAGATTTGCTGAAGGGCATGTTTCTACACACAAGAAAGTGTTTCCCTTTCTAACATATTTCATTGCTGAACTCTGTGATCTCACTCCACAGAGCTGCCTGTCTTAAGGTGAAACTCCAGATCTGAATGGTGCATTGGAGCAACAGTTTTGGGGTACCAAACCAGAAAGTCCCCCACTTTATGCACAATGCCCAGGGCAATGACCAGTATTCTATTCCTTTCAGCTGGATATTTTTCTGAGCCCAGGAATAATCAGGGAAACCACATTCCAGGTTCATTGTCAAAATCAAAGGACCCAATCACAGGGTATCTGCTAGCATCTGGGAGCAAACAAATCCTCTCTGCATGGCTCCTGCCTTTCGGGAGCCTCAACAGGCTTCCCTGATCTACTGGTCTGAATTAGATAGTGGCAAAGGCACCCTCAGTATCATCACTAACTTAAGGGGTGTCAGGTTTGATGAAATGACCCTGAACACATGGGAGACACCTGGATATTAGGCCTAACTCAGGGGCTTCCACTCCAGACCAGCTAAGGTAACATAAAACACCTTAAGACCTTCCCTCTCTTCTCAAGAGCTTCCCAGTAAGAAGAGAACTGAACTGGAATTCAGGAGACTCGGGTTCTAATATGCCAGATCACTGCCTGTCTTTGAACTTTCCCTCTTCTGAAACTCAAGGTTCTTGATGGAAATATAATGACTGTAAAAATACCAAACCAATCTATTTGAGTACTTATGATGAGCAAATAAGATAATGCATAAGAAAACTTCTGATAAAATGTAAATACAGTAAGAATGAAAAAGGCCATATGCGATTTTTCAGTCCTTACTCCAAAGCCCCATTCAGGATCCAAAAAGCACTTGAGATCCAGGAGATCAGCCCAGAGTCTCCTGATCATACCCATCAGGCAAACCCATGTACCCAACAGTACCTGCAAAGGTTCTGAGCCCTACGACAGGGAAAGAAGGACCAGTGCCTGGCCAAGCTCTTGTCAGATGCCTAATCAGGAGGTGGATGATGCTGGTAGTCCAGGAAGAATTTATGGAGAGAGAGCAGGTAGGGACATGATCAGAATACAGACTCTATTCGTTCCCGTATCTTTTTACTATTCCTACAGACAATTATACACCTCCTTCCTGGTCTTTGAAGTTATGAAGATAAGACTTAACAGCTAATTTCTCTCAAATTTAGGTTCCTGGACTCAGGATGAGTATACATTTGACTTTTCTACGAAGTGTGACATTAATCTGAAAATAAACACAAGCTAGAAGATGTGGAGGATCCAGGAAAGAGGAGATAAGACGTTTCTTAAGGGAAATCTACCCAACATGCAGAAGATGGAGAACTCAATATCAGAGTTCATGCTTTAGAGATGCTTTGTTCTGGAATGAGGCCTAATGAAAGAGTAGTCTTTGAATGGAAACTGTTTCCCTCGCAGTGCATGGCATCTGCGGTTATTTAATGGGTTTGCTGATTAACAAACATCTCAGAAGAGCCTACATCTCTCGTTCAGGTTTGTTTCATCAACAGAGGTGTGGATACAGACCCTAATGGAGCATTCTAACTGGGTTAGTCCCCAGAATCCTCACACTCAGTATTTTTATCTCCTCTATCCCATTACTTTCCCTTCCTCACCACCACAAACCCTGTTGAGTTCTTTATCACACCCCCAACTGCCCAAATGAAAAAATTAAAATGAAAATAGGAGAACTAATCAACTTCTTCCTCAATTTCACGTTTCCAAATGCAATCAATCATCAGATCCTGATGATCTAAATTCTAAAATACCCCTTGATTTCACATCCACTTTTCTTCATCACGCTACTACTATTGTAGTTAAGAGGGCAATAATTCCTGACTTTGTTTACTGGAATCTAAGTCTCCATACTACGTAAACTGCACTTTTATTTATTGTATCACTGAGAAAGAAAATAAAAGCTTCAGGTTAATCTAAAACATGCCACCAATGGTAAGATAAATGCAGACTTCAGAAATAATAAAATGTGGGGGGAAAAATAATATATTATAGAACTAACGAAATTCTGTACTTTTTCACCTCCAGTTTCTCTCCTTTCATCTATTCCTGCCCTCCATTCCATTCACATTCCATTTAGAGTGTTCTTTCAATAATGGGACCACGGTGGTTTCTTGCTTACCACATTTCAAATTATTCTCTATATGTTCAGGATAAAATCCAACATTAGTGCAACATAAAAGGCCTTGCTGATTTCTGCAACTCTCGACACCCCTTCTCTTACTCTAAGCTCCAGTCATGCAGAGCCACTTCCAAATTCTGAAAACAAGGAAAAGAAGTTCTGTCGAACCTTCACATTTCACACATACTCTTCCTTCTACTGAAATGATCTTCTCAACCCTTCTAACCCCCTACTCAACCTTCAGGTCTCAGCCAGCTCAAATGTCATTTCCTCCAGAAGCTGCTTCTGACTTCCAGAATAGGTCTGGGCGTCTCTTCTGTGTTCTCATAACATCCTGTGCTTAACACACATCACACACCATGGAATTTGCCTCTTTATCTCTTTGCCTCTCCAGAGAGTCCTTGAGATCAGGGACTGTGTCCTGTACACTAGCACTTCCCTAGTGCCTCACATGGTGCCTGAAACCTAGATATTTGTTTAAAACTGACAACACATGGGGAGCCAATGAGACATTACCAGCCAAACAATTACACCAGCCATAGAATTTTTCTTCAAAGATTTCACAGTTGGTTAGCTATATCTGCTACCTGAATCAAATATCAAATCTCTATCAAAAGTTTCTCATCAGGACTTCCCTGGCAGTCCAGTGGTTAAGACGTCACCTTCCAATGCAGGGGGTGTGGGTTTGATCCCTGGTCGGGGAGCTAAGATCCCACATGCCTCGTGGCCAAAAAACCAAAATATGAAACAGAAGCAATACTGTAACAAGTTCAATAAAGACTTTTGAAATGGTCCACATCCAAAAAACAATCCTTAAAAAAATGTTTTTCATCAATGGATTAAATACATAGTGAATTCCAATCATATGTCCAGCTAGAGTTAGATGCTGTTGTGTTTTTAGGGAGATCATCCTGGAGTTGGAGAGAGAAAACTAATACAATTAGGCAGCAAGCTTGAAAACAAAACAGTTAGAGAAAAAGCAATACAGGATAGTGTAGAAGTGCCTAGTTATGTGTGGCAGATATACTCATTGTTGGCACTCAGAGGAAAGAGAGACCACTGAAAACTGGAACAGTCATAGAAGGATTCATTGAGGAAGATAATCTTGAGCAATCTCTAGGACAAAGCACAGAACTTAGACTGGTCACATTTAGGAGGGACTCTTGTGAGCTACCAAAAAGAGGGCCATCTGTCATTTTATTCAGTTTACCCTATCTTGGTGGATAAAAAATCTTTTTCAGAAAGATTAGAATCATAGTCTTTGGGAAATGGAATAACCCAATTAATCTGAAGTCCACTCTTAGTTAAATTCTCAAGCAGATTCATTCTTCTCTCTTCTCACCCTATCATAGTCTTCCTATTCCTCCTGCATTATGTTGTTATTTAGCTTAGGAAAAAACCTACATAAATCCTGAGGAAGATAATTATTCTGAAAGTGGAGAATTTCAGCAACATTCAACAGAGCTGTCCATGCAGCCAGCATTTGCCTGTTTCAGCCAATGTTAGCAGCCCATCAGTTTCTCAGACAAAAAGTCACAGTGACCTGCAGTTGAAGACTCACTTTGCACCACTTAGTCAAAATGACAAGCATGTCCCTAGTGACACAATGTTTGAATGGTCGGCCATGGGTTTGCTGAGGTGACAGCCCATGGGTCTAACTGGAATAGCAATTTCCCCCTAAAGAGCTTTTAAAGGCTGCTTCCATCTCTGTCTCCGTGTCTTCCTATTATTTTTTTTAATTTTAACAACAACACTTCAGTTAATGATATAGAATTCTGCCCTTATCTTATATTGTCAAGCTCATCACTTGCGAAAAAGTAGTTACCGTGAAGTCAGAACTGGGTCCACCACCACCCTTGAGCCTGAGACAGTGAGTAGAAGTCGGGTAGGAGACCACGGCTGGAATGAAGTACCTGCAGGGATAGTCAGCAGTTGTGTAGGTGAAAAAAGATGTAGGGCCCCTCTTTTCTGTCATGGTGGCTAAAATGTCATCTTTGTGGATATATCTCTGTTATGTATCATTTCTGCAAGCATCCATTTTCAACAGAATTTCCACTCCCATGGTCCTTACCATGAACCTCTCATCATTACCAATAAATACAAATCCTTTAACAGTCTTAATTTTTACATTTTGGTTTTCTGATAACCCTATTTTCCCACCTCATTCCCTCTAGAACCTCAGTTTCAACATTCTCATGATACCATCTTGATAGCCAGTATACTGACTATCCACCCTTACCCTGTCCCTTTGACTTCTCTCCTTCCCTTACTCAACTTAAATTTCATGACCAATCATTATAATCACCTCTTTGCATGCACTGTCTGAGAAACATTTTTACCTTTATCTTCAAACAGGTCTGTTGGTGACATATTCCTTTCAACGTTTGTCTGTCTGAAAATGTCTTTATTTCCCCTCTATTTCTAAGAATCTTTTTATTGGATATAGAAATACAGATAGAACGATTTCTACTTTGAAAACTTCAAAGGTGTTTTTAGTGTCCTATGGCTTGTATTATTTCTGATGGAACGGCTACAGTAATTCGCTGATTTTCTATAAGTAATGTGGGTTTTTTTCCTTATAAATACTTTAAGGATTTTATCTTCATCACAGATTTTCATTATTTTGATTGTAGTATACCTTGGTGTGATTCTATTTGTGTTATCCTCCTTGTAGCTCACTGGTCTTACTGAATCAGTCAATTTATAATTTTCATCAGTGAAAAATTTCAAAATAGCCTGCAAAAATTTTAGGCCTTAATTTATTCAAATTTTTTTGCTCTCCCCCCTCCTGTCCTTCTGGGATTCCAATTACTCATATTCTAGTCTACTTACTTTTGTCCCATAGGTCACTGAAGTTCTGTTCATTTTTTTTTCAGACATTTTGCTCTCTGTGCTTCACACTGTATAATATATAATACATATTGCTATGTCATCAAGTTTACTGATCTTTTTTTTTTCTGCAAAGTTTACCTCTTTTAATCCAATCCAATGAATTTGTCATTTATGGCACTGTATTTTTCAGCTCTACAATTTCCATTTGGGTCTTTTTTCCATTTCTCTCATTATGTTTTCCTTCAAAGTCTATCTTTTAAAAATTTCAGTCTACCTATCTTTTATTTTTTAAAGTGTCAGTCTTTTAATTTTACATCTCATTTCTTTCTTTGTCTGCTTGTAGACTTGACTTTTTTTCTCCTGGCAATGGGTTACATTTTCTCATTTCTTTGTATTTATCATATGCTGGACATTTTGAATTTTATGTTCTTGAGCACCAGATTTTGTTTTCTTTCTTAAAAATGGTTAAACATTTTTTGTCAGGTAGTTAAGTTACTTGTTCAGCTTGATTATTTTGAGGTTTTTTTTAAAGTTCTGCTGAGGTGGGTTTAGTTTAAACATACCAGTTATACATGAGCTTTCTAGGGCCTTTACTGAATGTCCCAAGTGTTCATTGAGGACCCTCTACTCTGGCTAATTAGAACTCAAATGTCTTCTAGCCTGGCATAAGCTATGAGAATTGCTTCAGCTTAGAGCTTTCTATTTGTTCCTAGCATCATTTGTGGCTGAATATTCAGCAAAAGAATCAAAAGTATCCCCGTGCAAATTTCCTGAGTTATTTCTCTGCTATTTTCCCTGCAAATGCCAACCACCTCACCCTCCCTCAACTCCTCAATTTTTTCTTCTCAACTCAGTGAGACCACTGTGTTCTGGTTGGGTCTCTTCCCTGTACTTTAGTCCAGAAATGCCTCCAGGCTGAAATCCAAGGAAAATGTAGGGTTCGCCTCACTTACTGCCTCTCTCATAGTGATCATTTCCCCACATTTACTGATGTCCAATGTTTACAAAAGTTTCATGTATTTCTTCTGGTTTTCTCGTTGTTGATGGTAAAGTCTCATCCCAGTTACTCTAACATGTGCAGAAGCAAATGTTCTGAGTATGTTCCTTTTTAAAGTAGGTGCTTAGAATAGCGCCACAGTTCAAAAGCTGGATGTATGTCCTCATCCCCAGTGAAGTGTTCAAGAGGAAGCATGAGGTTAGAGTTCAACAAGTCTCGGATTCAACTCTGGTTCCACTATTTATAAGTTGCATGATCTTGAACAAGACCCTTACCCTCTCTGTGCTTATGTCTCCTCTTCTCTATAACAGTGGTAACAATAATGACCACAAAGAAGAGTAACTGTAAGATTTAGATGAAATATTACACATGGAGAGCTTACAGAGATTACTCAAGTTTAACTTCGTCAATGAATCCTTCTATGACTGTTTCAGTTTTCAGTGGTCTCTGTTTCCTCTGAGTGCCAACAATCAGCATAATCTGCCACACATAGTTAGATAGTCCCTATCTGTCTTGTACTGCTTTTTCTCTAATTGTTTTGTTTTCAAGCTTTCTCCCTAATTGTATTAGTTTTCTCTCTTCAACTCCAGGATTCTCCCCCTAAAAACAAAAGAGCATCTAACTCTAGCTGGGCATATGACTGGAATTCACAATGTATCTAATCGATTGGTGAGAAAATTATAATAAAGATTTGTTATTTGATTCAGGTAGTAGACAGCCAACCAACTGTGAATTCTTTGAAGAAAAATCCTATGGCTGGTGTAATTGTTTGGCTGGTAACGTCTCATTGGCTCCCCATGTGTTGTCAATTTTAAACAAATATCTAGGTGTCAGGCACCATGTGAGGCACTAGGGATGTGCTAGTGTGCACAGGGACTGTGCACAGTCCCTGATCTCAAGGACTCTCTGGAGAAACAAAGAGATAAAGAGGCGAATTCCATGGTGTGTGATGTGTGTTAAGCACAGGATGTTATGAGAACACAGAAGAGACGCCCAGACCTATTCTGGAAGTCAGAAGCAGCTTCTGGAGGAAATGACATTTGAGCTGGCTGAGACCTGAAGGTTGAGTAGGGGGTTAGGAGGGTTGAGAAGATCATTCAGTAGAAGGAAGAGTATGTGTGAGATGTGAAGGTTCGACAGAACTTCTTTTCCTTGTTTTCAGAATTTGGAAGTGGCTCTGCATGACTGGAGCTTAGAGTAAGAGAAGGGGTGTCGAGAGTTGCAGAAATCAGCAGGGCCTTGTATGCTGCACTAATGTTGTTGGATTTTATCCTGAATGTATAGAGAATAATTTGAAATGTCGTAAGCAAGAAAGACAAAAATGCAGCTTCACAAGATCAGGCATCTTTGTTTTGATGTATCTCAGGTGTCTGAACAGTGTCTGACACAAAGTTATGCTCAAAAGAGGTGTGCTGAATGAATGAATGTATCTATACATCAGTAACAAACATGGAACCTCCCAATATCATTGCCAAGACAAAGCTGATGCTAAGTCCACAGCATGTCAGCCCTGTCACTCTACAATTTTTATGTTGCCCATTCTCCCTTAATCTTCACAGAAGTTTCAGCCCATTTTCTACCTATTTGGCTCACGTTGATCTGTTCTAAGCGTTTTCTTGCCCATATTTGCTAAAAACATGTATTCTTGTCCTGGAAAAAACAGAAATTAAATTACCAATTTGTAGTATTTGAGATAATTTCATTATTATCCATAGGAATAAATGTATTTTGTCTTAATTACCACTCTAATTGCCTTCACAGACTATTATACAGCCCTCTGCAGACTGCTCAAAGTAAAACCTAGTTAGAAGTTTGTAACAGAGGTTCTTAATCTGGGTTCTTAAGGATATAATGATAGTTTTTTTAAGAATGACAGTACCCTACTTTGATTGTATATCATTTCTTACTATCCGTCACTTTAAAATTCAGGTTGCTGAGTAGAGAGAGTTCCCTGAGGGTAAAGGTTGTTATTTCTCATCCTTGTGTCACTAATCCCCATCATAATGCAGGACACATTGTAGATGCCCAGTGCATGTTTGTCAAATGAAAGTTAAACCATCAAAACATATTTGCCGAAGGCCCTCTGAGAAGGTAATCTCACTCAGGGGTCAGGACACACACATAAAAGAAAAATAATATGAATTAGTAAAGCCTGGAGATGTGGAGACTTGTCCCCAGAGTACTAAAGCTGTCCCAGTTAGCTGCGTCCTGCAGAACCCTAGGCTGTCCCAGTTAGCTGCGTCCTGCAGAACCCTATGGGTTTTCTGCTTATTTACACCTTGAATATTCTAGGGAAATGACTGTATTTGACATGTAGAATTAAGGAAAAGGGTGGAAAAGAAAAACATTTAAAAATGGGTTTTACTTGTTCCTATTTCTTATCTAAAGGCATATTTTCCTAAAACTTGTTAATCAAAACAATGTAAATGTTTACCATAGTCTAAAAAGCATTATTATGAATATATTTACTATTGTTTTCAAAGCAAAGTGACGTTTTAACTCCATCTTTCTTTGTTTTATCATGAAATCTCTGGAGAATGGCATATAGAGAAAGAACTTTGGACTTGGATTCAGAAGACTTGAATTTTAAGCCCAACTCTGCTTTTAAATAGCTATGTGATTTGGGGTAAGTCTTTTTACTGAGGACTTTGGTTTCTTAACTATAAAATAAGAGCATGTTCCTAGATAATTACTGAGTTTCTATGAGGGACTAAATTCAATGACAACCATTCTGTAGGTCCACAATTTACAACTATAAAGCAAGTTACAAATAGGATGTTTTAAAAGAGTCAATCTCCAGGTGAAAGACATCTCAATTCATTATGTCTTTAGGAATTCTGTTCCTTCTCCATGTAATCAAAAGTAAATGCAGCCTGAGGGATATAAAAGAATAATGCATCATCATTACTATGATTAAAAAGAAAAAGCCCCAGAGCTGGCTTGCTGCTGTATAAATCACAAATTAAAACTTTGTTATGGACATTCATATTCCAAAAATAGTCTTTTCCCATAGGATGGTTCTAGTGATTATTGATCATTTCACGTAGAAAAAGAGACGGGTCTATTTTAGTTAATATTAGTTGTATCAGTCAGTTCTTGGCTGCATACAAGAAAAGTGCACTCAGCTATCTAATCATAAAGGTGGGAAGGGCACTGGGGGTTCCCAAGGCGAGGTTTGGAGAGCAGGCAGAAACCCAAAGAGGTCTGAAGCTTTCATAGTTCGGGCCACAAAAGGATCCATGCCCTATGGCAGGAAAAATCTGGTTACGGGCCACTCTCTGTGACCAGTCCGACCCCCAAACACTATTTTCACCTTGAATCACTCACGTAAAAGTTCCAGGAGCAAGCGCCTCCTACTCTTGGCTAAACCAGGGATTTGGTCCCTCAGATTAGAGGCCAGAGTGGAAGTCTGAAGCCAGGGAATATCCACCCTTCTTGGACTACCCGTAATAGAAAAGTTTCACAAAATGGACATGTGGGCCTAACAGCTGTGTTTTTGGAGGGGGAAGGGGGAGAAAAGTAGGTGCACAACAGTCAAAAGAAAAATCTCTATATATTGTTCAATATATCAATAAAAGAAAGCAAATACATGCATACTTTTGTTTAATGGATTAGGCGGGAAGTAATAATCACAGAGTTAAAAGCAACTGTAAGTATTTTAACATGATTTGTAGATTTTTTATGTTTAATTACACAAGTAACACAGGAATAAATTCAGTAAATTTATTCAAATATTACTTAAATACATAGAGCAAAAATTGTAATATTCCTTTCAATTCCCCCAGTATAGCTCCTTTTCCCAAAGGTGACCACCACCATCCATTTGTTGTTAAATTTTCTGGGACTTTTCTATTTATAAATATATTTCAGTGAAAATATAATTTGTATATACATACATTTATATATATACACAAATGTGAAATAATATATTGTATATATAAGTATGTAACTTTTATTACATAAAATATATATTGAAGATCTATCCAGATAAATCCATATAGATCTATCTTATTCTCTTTAACTGTTGCCTTCGTATTCCATTGTCCATTATATACCATATTCAATTAGTGTCGTATTGGTAGATATTTAAATTCATTCCAAATTTTTAATTCAAATGTGAGTGAAACACTAAACAGTTATTTTAAAGCACTTGGCAGACTGTGTGCATGTCTGTGTGTGTACTCCTTCTCCTTCAAATGAATCATTATATGGGGCAGGAGTGATATCAAACTCTACTTATCCAAGTAGCAGCTATCACGTTGCTGAGTTATTTATCTCCTATAGGAGGGCAAAAAAAAGATTCAGTTTGAAATTTGATTATAGGTTGAATCAGTTAGGATGATTTGAGCTGTAAGTCACAGAGTTCCAACAACAAGAAAAACAAAGTGGCTGAAATGCTTAAGGAGTTTATTGCCTCACAACAAGAAATTCAGAGGCAGATTTTTCAGCAACAGGGCAATATCAACAGGGACCCAAGTTACCTGCCTTCCTCAGCACTTTCAGAATGACTTTGTCTTTATTCTGCCATGAGAGCAACATGGCTGCAGCAGTTCTAATGCAACAACATTCAAATCCAAAAAAAAAAAAGAGAGAGAGAAAAGAAAACCCACGCCACTGCTTTATATCCCTTTCTAGAGACATTTCCCCAAATCTCCCCACTGAACTTTCATTTGTATCTAATCAACGAGGACTGTGTCACATGTCCACGCTGACACCCATCACTGGCAAGAGGAAAAGAATTAGTACGACTGACTTAGACTAGAAAACCTGCGCTATCCTCACCGCTTGGAACTGGAGAAGAGCACATGAAACATGGCCACCCAACACGCTGGGTTTCTTTAACAAGGAAATAGTTGAGGCAGAGCAGATGACGGCTCTGTAAGCAAACAGTGGTCTATAACACCAACAAACCACAAACGTCCCTAAGCAAATTTCATAATGTGCACAAGTGAAGGTCTTAGTGGAGCATAAGTCATTAGCATGCCAAGCGATTCATTTCTCCTGACCTGAACAGCACAGTTGCAAAGCTAAAGTGACAGTCCTACAGCCAAACCAGGTATGATTCAGAGGAAAATGGGAGCTCAGAGACCCATCCCCAGACAAGGGAAGAGCTAGAGTTTCCTGCTTGTCTCTAGCCCACCCTTTCTCATCCCCCTTTTACTTTTCCTACCCCATAAACACACACTTCTGACATAGAATCCTGGGAGGTGAAAACAGATGTTTCTTTGAAATAGCAGCTCCTCATAAGGAAAATATCCACCTAAGTATACATGTTGTGTATGTATGCACACGTGTACACACACATGTATGTTCATGTATACGTGTGTGTGCTTTTATAATACAAATAAATAATTTAGAAAATGAAGACAAACAAAAAAGGAAGAATTTTAAATCATCCAAAGCCCTCCAGCCAGAAATAACCACTGTTGATATAGGATTATACTATTTTGTAGTTAAAAACTCCTTTTCACATCAATGTTTGTTTATGCCATCAAAGAAAATTACTTCAAAACACAGATTTTTACATTGCCACATACTCAATTTTCAATATATTTTCTAAACTTCACTATTAAAAATGTTTAAATGTCTTCTTTATCAAAATTTCTGCATAGGTTTCATCACAAATACAATGGAGGAAACCAAGCAAAATAAAATGAAACACAAATGGTTCCTCTGTAAATAGCAGTCCTGGCACTACTCTGACCCTGTGCTAGAAAGTCATTATGAAATTCATGATACGTTGGATCAGAGCCTTCCCCAAAGCAGCTGTATCTCTAACCCAGACGTTCGGTTGGCGCTCTTTCATCCTGGGCCACTCTAGTATTGACTGGCACCTTCTCTCTACCCCACTTGTAGGCCAATCCACTACCAACCCAGCAATGCAACATTAAACAGGAATGATACCCAGGAGCACTCTTTGAAAATGGAAACGAGAGTCTTCTTTAATTTAGAAAATCCAGGACTGCATAGGAACATTTTCTGCAATAATTTCTCTCCCAGATTAAATCACTGACTAAACCAGTACTCACAGCCACATTATCCAGACCATTCGCTTTGATCACCTCCTGTGGTTAAAAGCAAGCATTTGTTTTTTCACTCTCAGGGTCGAAAAGGTAAAGAGGTAAGTTTAGATTCACACAAGTAATGCTCAGTTCACACCGAAATCAGGTCCATATGTGTGGCCCTGAGCAGCACATAAATGCTAATTGGGTTGTGGAGAGACAACAGACAATGTTGCTGAAGGGGGCCTTGGCCCAGTTACATAGATGCAGTGCCACTGTACGTCTGCTGACATCTGTTCATGGACCATGTCCTTGCCAGAGCTATAGTATGAAGGCATTTATAATAAAGATATGTAAACATGGTACTCCAAAGCCAAATTTTTTTATCTCCACTGAAACATAACCTCATAGATCATTTTAGAAATCTAAAAAAAAAGAGAGATGGGGATGGAGTTCGAAGAACCTGCTTTAGTGAAGTGGCAAACAGATAAGTACTTTTCAAAATCCTCTATGCCATAATTTATTGCCATAGTATGAAGACTAATAAGTGGTGAAAGCCTAGTGTTGTTGACCATAAAAGTAGGTTTTAAAATATAGAGTTTGAATAATAATTACACACATTTGTTTATATATATATGGAGGCTGCCCTTAGTGTCAGGTTTGATGTGTGAGGTTGCAGGGTTGTCTGTAATTCATGCCTCACAGCAAGGCAGGTCTTTTTATGTCAGAAACCAAATGCGAGATTACCTGCTCATTTAGACATCAACGTGGTACTTGGCACCTGAATTTAAATTGTGTATTATTCATCAGGTTCAAAAACCTGATTATTTTTAGATAGGAATTTAAAGTTAAATGGCACCTGGATATATTGAGAGTGGCCTGCAGCTGGAATCTAACTATCACAGATGGCATTTGCTTGAGGAAAATATAATTTTCAAAAGGCAGGGGTCAGTAGCCACAGGTCACTAAGAACTGCTGTAGGAAGTCACTGATTCCTGGAAGCTGTGACTGGGGTCTTGACACCCTGGAAGTTTTCCCAGACTACTTGGCTAAGGCAGAAAAAGCACAATGTATGTCCTTGCTCATATGTATTTCCTTGTTGATAATGGAAGACAGGAACAAGGGAGAACAGTACCTTGTATTTGATTTTGCAGGAAACAAAGCAACATTTTACTCATTCAGTAAGTTATCCAACAGATGTTCATTGAGCATTTACTATGTACCCAGCATTGTATTAGATGCTATATATACATAACAGTAAGGGAAAACAAATATTCCCATGTCTTCATGAAGCATAAGTCCTAATGGATAAGATTAACATTAGTCAAATAATCATACAAATAAATATAAAATTTCTACTTGATAAATGCTGCCAATGAAAAGTCTATGATACTATCAGTGTAGACAGGAGGGAAATTTGACATAGTCAAGAAAGTAAGACAGGGTATCCCTGGAGAGGAGGCGATTTTCAAGTCTGAAAAATGAGTAGAATTCTTAAGTGAAGGGAGAGGGAGATCATTCATACACTTGGAATAATATGTGCAAAGGCCCTGAGGCAGAAGGAGCACATACATTTGGGGGACTGGCAGATCAGTGTGGCTGACACAGAGCGATCGAGGACAGGCTGTTTTTCTGTTGTTTTGTTTGTTTGGTTTTTTTTGCGATACGCGGGGCCTCTCACTGTTGTGGCCTCTCCCGTTGCAGAGCACAGGCTCCGGACACGCAGGCCCAGTGGCCATTGCTCACGGGCCCAGCCGCTCCGCGGCATGTGGGATCTTCCCGGACCAGGGCACGAACCCGTGTCCCCTGCATCGGCAGGCAGACTCTCAACCACTGCACCACCAGGGAAGCCCCGAGGACAGGCTGTTTTAAGATGAGTCTGAAGAGGTAGGAAGAGGCCCACCATAAGGAAGCCTTGTAAACCCTACCAAGGGCTCATATTCTCAGGCATACAGACAAAATTTGTGCAAATGTACTTTAAAAAGAGGTAACAGGTACATATAAAAAAAATTAAAGTCAACATATATTCATTTGCTAGTGCTACCTGCAAGGAACAATGCTAGACTCTGAAAAAGATGCCAAAGGAGTATAACTGTCTGTGTCCATAATACATAAGCAGCCCAACTAATAGACAGTGGACTGTGCCCCATGTTGTGAGAGAACATCTTTAAATAATATAAAGATTTATGAGAGGAAGAGATCATAGAAGATGACAAGAGAAAATGGAATCTGCGAAAAACTTCATGGAAAAAGTTTGATGAACAGTCAATAGAATTTCCACCAGAAGATACAGAGGGCCTGGTGTTCGTACTATCAACAAAGGTATCAATGTGAGTAAAAAACCAAATACCAAAAGTAGACCATGTTCTTCATCTTTAGGAAAAATGGTAGAAACTCCAGTTAGGTTGTGATACGGGTTATGCATGGAGATGGTGCAACACAGCAATGTCTTACACTTATATAATGCTCTACACCTTTATTAAACTCTTAATCTCAATAAATCTTCAAAATAATACTATGAGAGAATATATAGGAAGCTTCAGCAATTGTTCCCATTTTACTGAAATCTAGAAAGGATAAATCATTTGTCCAAGAACACACAATGAGCAAGTGATTGACCCAGGATTAAAACACAGGCCACGAGTTTCCACTCCTTCACTGATTCACAAATTTCATTCATTCAGAATCCATCTTTATGATTTTGCCACATCTGCACATCACTTTTCTGTTATACACTTAACTGTTTCTCTTTCAATAACTTATTTTTTTTCCTTAAAAAAAAATTTTAAAGGGAAATTTTATATCACTCCCTTAAATGATAAACCAATATCATCTGTCACAACTTAAAGGTAACCATAAACATAAAGACTTTTAATACAAAACATTTCTTTAGATATTATTGCCTTTAAAAGAGCCTGAGACACAAACATTTCTTTGTTAAAAAGAGAGATTAGCCAGTATTATAAAGGCGTTAAGAAAAACATGCTGGTAAGGACATAGAGAAATGGAAACACTCAAATACCCTTGGTGGATGGGAGTATAAATGGCAACAACCACTATGAGAGTAATTTGGCAGTATTTACAGTATGTGTGCATGTGTGTGTCTGTATATACACACACACATATATAATGTATATAAATACATAAAATATATTTATATATGTATATATATAAATATATGTATGTGTATACATATATATATATATGCATTATTTTGAACACAGAAATTCTACTTCTAGATGCAAACCCTAGAGCAGGGGTCCCCAACCCCCCGGCCATGGACTGGTACCAGTCCGTGGCCTGTTAGGAACCAGGCCACACAGCAAGAGGTGAGTATGGGAGAGCAAGTGAAGCCTCATCTGTATTTACAGCCACTCACCATCGCTCACATTACCGCCTGGGCTCCGCCTCCTGTCATATCTGCAGCAATAGATTCTCATAGGAGTGCAAACCCTACTGCGAACTGTGCATGCGAGGGATCTAGGTTGTGCGCTCTGTATGAGAATCTAATGACTGATGATCTGAGGTGGAGCTGAGGCAGTGATGCTAGCACGGGGGAGCAGGTGCAAATTAAGATTATCATTAGCAGAGAGGTTTGACTGCACAGAGACCATAATAAATCAATTGCTTGCAGACTCATCTCAAAACCCTATCAGTGAGTGGCAAGTGACAATTAAGCTGCCTCTTATGGACTATACTGGACATAAGCAACACACTTCGGGTGTCACTGTCTCCCATCACCCCCAGATGGGACCATCTAGTTGCAGGAAAACAAGCTCAGGGCTCCCACTGATTCTACATTATGGTGAGTTGTATAATTATTTCATTATATATTACAGTATAAAAATAATAGAAATAAAGTGCACAATAAATGTAATGTGCTTGAATCATCCCGAAACCATCCCCTGCCCTGCCCCCGGTCTGTGGAAAAACTGTCTTCCACGAAACCGGTCCCTGGTGCCAGAAAGTTGGGGGCCGCTGCCCTAGAGCAGGGGTTCATGAGTTTTTTTTCTATAAAGGGCCAGACAGTAAATCTTTTTAGTTTTGCAGGCCATCCATTCTCTGAAGCAACCACTCATCTCTGCTGTGGTAGTGCGAAAATAGCCATAGACAATAAGTAAACAAATGAGCATTATTGAACTCCAACAAAACCTTTTTATAGACACTAAAATTTGAATTTCATACATGTCCTGAAATATCATTCTTCTTTTGATTTTTCTCAACCTTTAAAAAATGTAAAATCTTTTCTTAGCTCACGAGCTATACAAAACAAGTGGCAGGCTGGATTTGGACTCTTGGACTGGATTTTTTGCTGATTCTGCCCTAGAGAAATTCACTTGCATGTGGATAAGGAGAAATGTACAACTAGAGTATGTCTCTTGCAAGCGTGTTTTGAATAGCAGCCTTAGTTTAGGTTCCCAAGAATAGATCTGGAAACAAGGATTTGCATTCACATAGTTTATCTGGGAGGTGATCCCAGGAAAAACAAGTGAGGAAGTGGAGATGTGACACAGGGACAGGCAGGAAAACAAAGGGTGCATGATCAACAAATTGCAACCGTGGGCAACTGAGGCAAATACTGGTGGGAAACACACCTCAGAGTTCTCTCATAAGCGGTATGAAAAGAGCTGGGGTATTTATCCACTAAATTCCTGTCTATCATTGAATGAAGACTGCTTCAGCCTCTCTGGCATTTCAACTTGCTCTGCGAGCAGGCTGAGTGTGCTCTTAGTGTATCAGAACAAAAACCCTCCAGCAGAGTGTCACTGGAAGCAGCCTTCAGCCTGAAGAAGTGAATGCCAAGGTTGTAAGGGCAAAAACTACAGCATATGCTAAATAGCAAAATTTATAAACATGAACCTGAAAATGAATCAATTGCTGTTTGCTCATACAAAGGAGTATTACATATCAATTCAAATGAATAGTGTAGATCTACATTAGTCAAGATGGATACATTTAAATACATGATACTGAGGAAAAGTGGAATTTTTGCCATGGCAATTACAATATACAACATTTATGTGAAGCTTAAAAGAATGCAAAACTGTAGCAAATTCAGAAATAGCAGGTGCATTTAGAGAACAAAGGAAGGAAGATTACAGAGGACCACAACTTTATCTCTAGTCTCTTGTTTTTTTTAAAAAAAACAAGAGAAAATGTTACGTCATGAAAAATCTGTGTGTGATTGCATGTGTATTCATGTTAATATTTTAATATATTTCTTTGAGTATTTGAAATTTCATAATAAAATAGATTTAAAGAAATGAGTCAATCTATAAATTTGGGTTGGTCGTGTCAAAGGAGCAAACCTCTAGAAAAAGGGAATAAATTAGTAGTGCAAAAAAATAAAACAAAACCTTGAGAGTGGTGTGGAAGTTTTCAATATTTATTGTTTTTAGAAATGTCATTGACTTTGGTAGGGAAGAATTGTGTGGATATGAAATATGTAAATAACTTTTGTTTTTGTTTTTGTTTTTTGCGGTACGCGGGCCTCTCACTGTTGTGGCCTCTCCCGTTGCGGAGCACAGGCTCCGGACGCGCAGGCTCAGCGGCCATGGCTCACGGGCCCAGCCGCTCTGCGGCCTGTGGGATCTTCCCGGACCAGGGCACGAACCCGCGTCCCCTGCATCGGCAGGCGGACTCTCAACCACCGCGCCACCAGGGAAGCCCATAAATTACTTTTATAGTAAAATAGCTGGGAAGATTACGAAAAAGATTAAGAAAAAAAGCTAGCAAAGTACTATTACTAAAAGACAGTGACATTTTGAAATGTTCAAACTCTTGGTGTTAGCTGTTGAATATTTATGGAAATGGCTGCCTTGTCTTTTGTCCAAACAAAACAGAATTTCCTTTTTCTCCTGTTATCATCTCTATCATAATAGAATCTCATTTTTTGATAAAATTTCACCCATATTTTAATGATTTGGAAGTATCAACAACTGAAACTTTTAAAAATATTGAGTGTTTATGCTTTGTACATAATTATTTATGGCAAATAATTAAAAATATGTCTAACAAATATCGAGTGCTTACAGTATGCTAGCAATGTGCTAAGTGCCTTAAATATATAATCTCATATAATCCTTATTCAACCTTGTTATGTAGGCATATTACTTTTCCTGCCTGGAAACAGCTCAATGTGACTTGCCCAAGAATATAAAGTTAGGACTTGTGGTGACTAGGCATTTGAAATGAGTCCTGTTAGTTCATTTGGAGTCTTTACCCTTAGTCACTTGTAGTATACTGCTCCCCCAAAGAAAAACGTTTATAAGTCAAATTCTATCATACAAAGTGAGGAAACATCAAATTTTACTTTAACATTTTTCCCCCAAAAAATTGGCGATTACTAGATTTCGGAAATCTTTTGGGTCACCAGCGGTCCATTATAATGTTTTATTGTAATAAGATTTAAGTATTTGCCATAATTCACTTTCACAGAACCAACTGCACACTTGGAAAGTTCATAAGTTAAGTTATACTATGCAGAAGGGCTAAGACAATTTAGTATACTCCTGGTGGTCATGCATTTAAAAGAGGTTCATTTTTTTATAATTCTCCCTCTGACTATACAGATTGGGAGACATAGGATTCCTCCAGTAAGGATGGCACTGCCTCTGGCATTCACAGAACGCTTCAGCACCTAGCCAGTGTCTGACCATGTCCTATTCCTTGCCAAGCTCAAAAAGTGCTAACAGTATTGGTGAGAATCCTGACTGTCACTATTATGTTAGTAACAGGTGAATGGGTGTCGGGCTGACTCAACACAACTCCACAGGTTTCGGACAGGCTCGTCCTGAGCTTTGACTGCTGTCCTTACCTCTCACCTGAGATATGACCCTGCAAGCTGTCTGGTCAAGCATCTACTAAGAACAAATTGTGCACTGTTTAATAAACTGTTTTGTGATATTAACAACCCTAAAATCTCTGTGGCTTACAATAATATTTATTCCTAAGGAGTTCAGGTCAGCTGCAGGTGTACTGATTACATAGGTAACCAGGTTTGGGCTTACCTAGGCTAAGCTGGTTCCATTGGGCCAGCTTCGTATGTCTTCTCTTCTTGGGATCTAGTCTAAAGAAGCAGCCACTGCCTAGGGCCTGGTGTCCTCGTGATGGAGAGCAGATGGTCAAGGGTGGACAGAGACAAATCACACAAGATCATTTAAAGCTTCTGCTCAGACATGGTTTACCTCCTATCCACACATATTCCAGTGACCAAAGCATGGCACGTGACCATGGCCAAAGTTAATGGGACAGGGGCAAATGGTCCACCTATAGGAAAGATACTGAGAAAATTGTGGCAAAGGGCAAGCATGTAAAATCCTTCCTAGTGGGAGAAAGGTAATCATTGGGAACAATAGTTCAACTTTCTTCAGAAGGAGAAAATATCAAAGAAGAAGGAAGAGAAAAAACATATATATATATATATTTATATACACACACATATACTCATATAAATTTATAAGTATTGTAGTAGTCCATTTTTCAGCTGGTTAAAAAAAATCAATTTTCTAAAATTATAGCCATCAAAAGTATAATAATATCTGCGGAGAAATCTCAATGTCCCTCCCTCTTATGTTTTCACGTGGAGGGACTTCCAGCCTCCCTCAAACACCTCATTTACTCCTCCCAGGAGAAGGAATTTAAAAGTGCATTTAAAAGTGTCTGGGAATCACACTCAGGTACTCTGGGCTCTCTCTTTTGAAGCACCCTCCTAGTGGGAGAATATATTCTGGTCTATCCTCTTCCATGATGCAAGACACCCGTCCCTGTCCAGCTGTGCCAGTGACTAGATGGGTAGATTTTATTTAGAGGGGAATTATTAGTAAGCCCAGTGTAGCCCTAGTCATGACTTCAATCCAGCTGTTATGAGTAATTTGAGGTCCATCTGTCAGCCTTCTGTCCATTTCTCACTTGTTCCATTCTTAGGCAGGGTAGAAGAGTGTTCTTTATTGACTTCCCCTCAAAACTCTAGTAATAATAATTAGTTAATATTTGTTAAATACCTACAGCTTAAATATATGACCTCATTTAATTATCACAATAAGACTGAAAATTAAGTCCATTTTATAGCTGAAGAAACTAAGCCTCATTTGAGCTACATGATCCTCTCAAGGTCACACAGCTAATAAATTGATAGACCTGAGTTTCAACATCAGGTTTATTGGAAGTCAAATCATAGAAGCTCTATCCTAGCCCAGACTGCCTCTGTGTGTGGTGATGGTGGGGGGAGAAGGGCAGGGAAGGTACAAAAAGGCAGAGTGTCTGAGGTGTTAGGTGTTTTTCTTTTCTTGGCTTTCTTATCTCTCTGCAAATTGTATTGTTAATAATTCAGACATGTTTTACTGTAGAGCTTTTTCATTTTTATATAAATTTTAGTAATTTATTAGTACAGCTCTGATCTTGTTAGAAGACAATGGTAAGATAGGGTTTAATTCAAAGAAATTTTCATTAGTGTAATTTTACTAATATATCCCTATTCTGATATAAGGATATACTAATGCAGAGAGGAATAATGACCTCTTTGAAGACTTTGGTTCAAAGAGAGCCTCCTGGGTCTTGTAAAGTTTTCTACAGTGCTTAAACCCTTAAGCTACTGGCTATTTTCAAATCGTGATAATTGGATCTGTGACTTCTATCTATATAATTGTAGAGGTCTGGATTTAGCCAGAGTTAAGGTAAGCAAATTTTTATCAGTGACCGATGGTGGGATTTTTGTTCTTTACTTGATATCTTGATATTTACCTGATCCTTTAAAAAGATATTTATGTATCTTTTTAGGCTTCCTGGGTTTAACTGAAGATAATATGATATCATGTCTCTTTTTTCTTTCAGCCCTGAGATTAATAAAATATACTCCTGGAAACTTCCCATTCACATAATTGCTATTCTCTCAAAATCTTGATGTAGAGAAACCCCACAAACTTCAATTCCTTCTGCCCTTTTCTCCGTGTTACTTGTCAAACCGTTATTGGAAATTCTCCGTGTACTTGTCAAACCGTTATTGGAAATGAGCTTCTGACCTTTTTCTCTCCCACACTATTTCTAATAAAGGTGCTGCCACACGGCCGTATCCTAGTAACTAGGTTTTACAGTGAGAAAAGCGATTAAGAAAGAGTCCAAGATAAGGCTGATTTCGACCATCAGCAAAGGTAATTTGCTAGTCTTGTCCTCTTTTTCAATTTCCTTAATTTAGATGAATAACTGATCTAAGTTTAATGTCCTTTCTGATAAAAATACTGTCCTATAGGCCCACATTAGCATATTTACTTTTGATTACCTTGCAGAACTCTATTTGCTCTCTTTTCTGAATACCTTAATAATTCATATAAGGCTCCAGAGGAACAAAATCACTGCATGTGGCTGAAAAATCCAAATTCCTCTGCTGGGGTTAAATGGCAGGCTTCAAAGAATTTTTTAAATAAATAATCAAGATAGATACTCCATCTTGCCTCTGAACTGCTACATAAGCATTTCCTTACTCATCTGAATTTGCAGGGACAAAAAAATCAGCAGTTACACAGGTAGGTACTAGAAACCAAGATGTTCCCATTTCTTACATGGGAGTCCTCAACTTTCAATGTCATAGCTTGCTTCTCTAGTCCTAAATTAAGAGCATGAAATTGGATGAGGGAACAAAATGTACTCTTCTCAGGCAGATTTGAGGAACAGAGGGGTAGGAATGTACAGGTACCCAGGAGAAGGACCCTCTGCCCTTGGAGCTGTCTGCTGGGCAGAATAGGAAGGGCTTGGGAGGAAAGGCCTGAGTGGGCTTGTGACTGTGTCACATCAAGACATTTTTGCTAAGTCACAGAGGAAGACAGGTACCTTGACCCAACCCTTACTTCCTCCCAGCCTGAGCTTGGCATGCCTCTGTCACCTAGAGTCACGAAAGCCATATTCAGGCAGAGTCCAGTAGCATTAGGCTGTGAACACAGAGGTGGGTTTCCCAACACCACTCCTCTCCCAAATTCTAGCAGCTTTAATGATGGGGACTCACTTGGCTGACAGTTCTGTGAGATTCAGATCAGACATACAGTTGGGTCCGCTCCAGAACATTCTTTACTGTAATCTGCCTAAAATTAATCTCTCAGAAATGCTGTAAGTCCTTTCTAGAGATATACTTTTCAGTTCTTTGGTGGTGGTGGTTTTTCTTCTTCTTTCAGTGGACTCAGCCCACCCCACACTAACTTGGGACTAGGGATCTCATGCTGGCCAGTATTTCAGCTACAGTGGGGTTCCTTTCCTAAATGCTTTAGGCATCTGTGGCTTTTCTTTCTTCCTTTACTGCAAAAGGGCTCCATATGTCTTGGTTTATCACACTATGTTTGCAGCCACACAGATTAAACAATGCCAATTGAGATCTACCTGGCGAAATATGAAAACTCAAGTGAAATTTATATCTCTATAATGCAGTGTTTCCTGAACTTTGGACTTGCACAAAGTGTCATCCTGATTTTTGTCATATCTTTCACTTGTAGTGTGAGTTATTTGAGATTTTTCACTACGTTGACTCAGTTTTACTTCTGAAAATTAATTTCAAAGGAGGCTACCATAAGTATAACAATCACTCACCATAAATAAAAAGTAAATATGAAATAAATACATAATCACTAGAATACAAACTTTTTCATTCCCCTGAAAATCATCTTGCAAGGCAACAGGTTTTGGAAAATTCTGGTATGCAAGCTTACAATTTACAAATTTCTCTAGTATACATTAATTCATTTAATTTTCACAAAAATCTTATGAAATTGGCTAAGTAGGTACAACCATCCCCATTTTGAAGATGAGAAGTGGGCATTGGCTTCAAAAAAGAGAGTTTTCATGCTAAAAGAGACCTTGCCACTGTTTTTATTTGAAGCCCAAGTTTTCTAATTTCTCACAGTTGATGTGTGACTTTCCCAGGATCATCTGTGGTCTGAGTCTAAGATTCCAGACTGTAGATTTTTTTTAAAAAATGCCTCTCTGAGGGGCTTCCCTGGTGGCGCAGTGGTTGAGAATCTGCCTGCTAATGCAGGGGACACGGGTTCGAGCCCTGGTCTGGGAGGATCCCACATGCCACAGAGCAACTAGGCCCGTGAGCCACAAGTACTGAGCCTGTGCGTCTGGAGCCTGTGCTCCCCAACAAGAGAGGCCGCGATAGTGAGAGGCCTGCACACCGCCATGAAGAGTAGCCCCCACTTGCCACAACTAGAGGAAGCCCTCGCACAGAAACGAAGACTCAACACAGCAAAAATAAATAAATAAATAAATAATAATTAAAAAAAAAAAAAAATGCCTCTCTGAATTTGTTCCATGCATACCACAAAAAAACACCAAAAACCTTCTTGTGACTATCCACATTTTGAATGCACCAAAACTCTGCCAAAATGATATAGTTGAAACAATTGATAATTGACTGAACACTGAAAAGTTCTTCATAACACCAAAATTTTATTTGGTGAGGCAGGTGGCATTTTTCATTCCATTTTGCAGATTAAAACAAATCAAGAAGTATTTAAATAATTTTCCCAAAATCAAATATTTTTTTTCTCAAATTAGAAACAAAAAAAGTTAAAAATTAAATAAATAAATAATAATTAAAAAAAAAAAAAAAATGCCTCTCTGAATTTGTTCCATGCATACCACAAAAAAACACCAAAAACCTTCTTGTGACTATCCACATTTTGAATGCACCAAAACTCTGCCAAAATGATATAGTTGAAACAATTGATAATTGACTGAACACTGAAAAGTTCTTCATAACACCAAAATTTTATTTGGTGAGGCAGGTGGCATTTTTCATTCCATTTTGCAGATTAAAACAAATCAAGAAGTATTTAAATAATTTTCCCAAAATCAAATATTTTTTTTCTCAAATTAGAAACAAAAAAAGTTAAAAATTTTAAAAGACCCAAATGGAGTTTAAATTGTGTTTTATAAATTACATTGGAAAACAGGACCTCTGTGTGAAATTCCTCATACTAAAAATCTAAACTATTTAATTGGTACAAAATGCCTTAATGATTTCTTCACTAAGTTAATGAAGAGGTAAATGCTAATCATCTAAAGCAAATAGTGAACCTAAAATTTCAGATAGATATTTAAACATGAGAAAACAGCTACCCTACTTACTAGTCAAAAGAAACAGAAGATATTACATAGATGTTCAAACAAAAACATCCATAAGAAAATGAAGACTGTCATTATTATTGTGCCATTGAACAGTACACTAATCCATTCTACAAATAAATGTGTTCTTAACAAATGCCCATTACTTCTAAAATTTAATTTAGTTTATTTATAAATATAAATGTCATAAAGGGAATTTAAAATTTTTAATGATAGACAAGAGTATAAAATAAATATTTCTCCCTCCCTCCCTCCCTCTCCCCAGTCCCACTTTCTATTTCTGCACCCCAGAGATAATCACTGTTAACTTTCTTGTATACCTTCCAGGAAAATTTGAAGTATATTTATATTCTTTGTTTTTAGGCAAATACCATCTGAAATATTTATAGCCACATTATTTTGATTCATTTTTTTCTTGATATCAGATATCTTTTCATATCATCTATACAAATCTTTTGTATTCTTTTAATGGTAGCTGAGTGTTCCATTGAATGTGTGCAACCATGTAATCAGTGGTTGGCAAATTTTTTTCTGCAAAGGGTCATATTGTAAATATTTCAGTCTTTGTGAGCTATTTCAGTCTTTGTGAGCTATGCGGTCTCTTTCACAGCTACTCAACTCTGCCAAAGGCAATACCTGATTGATGTGTGTAGTTGTACTCCAACTACACTTTACAGAAACAGGTTGCAGGCTGGCTTTGGCCTGCAGGTCATAGTTTGCTGACCCCTGGTTTGTACAGTCAGCCACGGAGTGGTGGATATGGTTATTTCCTGCTTGTTGCTGTTATGAACACTGCTGATATGAAGCTCTATAATGCATATATGCTTGCATGGTCAAGGTAGAATGAGTCCACTACAGAATATTTAAAATACTGCTTTAAAAATGAGAAGACTATCTTGTATATTCTGCACTTCTTTCCATCAAGTCCATATGGTCTCTCTATGGAGAAATGGATATTTTTCTTGCCTGGGCCCTTTTATTTTTTGATCTGACCCCACCCTAATGATGCAAATTCCAGAGACTCAAATCTGTTATTGTAACTATTGCCTCTTTCCCCTGGTTTATGTTCTGTGGAGCTTAGTGACAGAATATTATCCCCTTGGGAGAGAACTGTCTAACTTAAAGGTTACACATAAAGGGAAACACCTGTCTTTTGAATGAAATACCTGTCTTTTTCTTTTCTTTTTACTTTCTGCCTCTTTAACTGTTTTTTCTTCTTCTTCTTTTTTTTTTTTTTCTGAGACTCTTTGTGGCTACTTGAGCTTTAATCAGAATAGTTCCAGACAATAGGAAGTTTCTGGAATCAGCTTTTAGCATTTAATTAAAGACCTCAAAGACATTTCTATCAGCTACTTCAAAGGATAGACAAGTTAACACTTTCAACTACAGGGTATTTGGGAAAACATCAGAACATCAGATCATGTGTTATCACAGAGGATAGTGGGCACAATTTTTTCCGCCTCCTTGAGTTAAACATTTATCCGATGCCTGGCAAGACGCTTTCAGGTAGGGTTAAACAGGAGCCTCTGTTCTTGCTCCTCTACAAATGGTCTCATGATCAGCCCCTGCAGACATATGACTTTTAACTCATTTTTGCTTCCTTTATCCCTGAAGGGCTCATAGGGGATGTCATTACTAGCTAGAGCACTTTTATTTCCTCTTTTCACTACAGCTTGAAAAAATAAAGTCCTTGTGTCCTTTATTCACCATCATCTCATCAGACTTTGAGGCTGAGGTTTTTGAACAAATATCTTTGTGCTTAAAATTTATTGAGTTTATAACTAAATGCCTCACCAATAGAGGGGAACACTCACCATCTGAAGAAGGTCCCAAATGACCCATAAAGGTTTAGTACTGATATGACAGTTAATATTAACCTGGGTCTGAAATTTAGCTTGAAAAATTAAATCCAGTCAGGTTCATTTGATTCAGGCAATGTCATGGTGTGCATGGTTGTGCCTCTTGTAATGAACTAACTTATCCTAACCAGTGTTATCTGGCACATCTCACCTATGAAAGAAGGTTAAAACCCCTTTTAGTGTTCATCCGCTCTGAGTCCCTCCCACCTATCTGGAGAACGTCTGCCTTTTCTTGCTAGTGTCTCACTCCCTTTTCATAGTAAGTTTATGAAGCCCAGGGGTGTTTATTCAAACAAAGAAGGTCAGTCCTGGTCACCAGTGATTCAGAGAAAAAACATCAGAAAGTCTCATCAGTCCCCTTAATTGTATTTGCTACCGTTGCTACCAAAAATCACGGAGTCCGGTAGTACTTTAGTGATCCAGGCATGAGCTATACAGAAACTAGGTTTTCTGGGGGCAGTTTCTCAGAAGAGACCAGAAAAAGGCAATGTTTCTTTTCCCGGTGTTTTAACTACCTCTGGTCTCCCCACACAAAGCATTACAGGAAACTGGAGAAAGTCTCCCTAGGGGACGGACCTTTTATGTTAAAATCTTGCGACTGTCACCCAAAAGAAATCAAGCAGATATGGGGGTGGGGGAGTAAAATATGTCTGTCAGGTTAACATAACGAAAAAAACAAAAAGAGGGTGGGCCAGTGTGTATCGCCTGGAGCAGACACCCTGATGAGCTTGCAGTCAGACTTTGCTAGCAGTACCTGCAGCTACAAACACATATGAGCTTCCTCAGAAAACCACAGAAGGGCTTTTTGGATAAGTCCCTATGTTGACCCAAGAAATCAGTTTTGGATTTGGACTGGAGATATCTAGTTTGACAATGAATACACACACACAGAGAAATCACTGTTTATTATACATAGCTTTGCTCCACACAAATTGTCACAAAGCAGCTGACCCTGATGTCAGCTGAAACTGGCTGCAGGTGATGAAGCCATCCTTTCCAGCTGCTGTCCACACAGCCTGCCCACTGCCATAGGGGAGAGCCCATAATCAAGGTGTTGACAAGAGCATATCACCCTCAGGGATACTGAGGGATGCAGGCATTGCCACGCTTCAGGAAAGATAAAAATATTTGACTAAGGTAACCTGCGGTAAAAGGATGCTATTTTTGCCTCACTCTGTGACACGCACACGCACGCGCGCGCACACACACACACACACACCAGATATCTTTATGATGCCAGGAATGCTGTGATTTGGACTGGCTCTCTAGAACCCCTTGAAGGCCTACATTATCAGTGCAGAATCCAGAACATGGTTTTCCTTCCAGTCAGTTTCATCTCAGGGCTAGTTTAGGCAGGGCCACTCCAGTATATCAGATAGAGTTTAATAACTTTCAAACTTACAGGAAAATTATCAAAACCTAGAGTACCATGTCCCTGGAAGGCTTTTTGATCCCTTGACAAAGTTGCCCATCTCTTCCCCGGCAACTTTTTAAATGGGGATAGGAAATAAAAAGTCCAGAACTGTCAGAGGTAGGATCCTTACCTTACAGCTACATTATCAAAAGGACCCACTCAAGTGGTCTCCCCCCCAAAAAAATGATCTTCTCCAGAGTGCCCTGAATGTCCTGCTCTCTAGGAACTTTTATGACAAGATCTCTTATTAAATACATATATATATATTTAAAGTTCCACATCTCCGGATATCCCATTACACAATGAACTAATGTAGATATTTAGTTATCTATTTGAGCACATACCTTATAATACATGAATTAAGCTAGCAGAGCAGAAACTAAATTTTCTACCACTGAGTTGGTTCATCATTCATACTGAGTCAACAGTACACAGCTAACAACTCTAAGATATTTGTTTTGGAAAGACTGAGAGAGTAAATATATGCTTTCTGCTCTCTATGGAAATTTTAAATAATGGATTTCTCAATTTTCTTCTGACCAGTAATCTCAGTCATCAGGTATATTCCCCTCCTGCTAATCCTCATCAAGACCTTGAGTCCCCTGGGTAGCATCTCCGACAAGAGACCCGCCAGTGAGAGCCTGGATCATTGTAAGCATCCATGTTCAAAAGCTTCTCTTACCTTGAGCCCAAATATGGCCCTTATCGATATCTACATTGGTCCTTGTCTTCACTTTTGGGTTCACCCAAAGTAAGTCTAATCTCACTCTCAGTCCACACTCATTTGAGCAGTGGCCGGCAGCTCCCAGGTTCTTCAAATGCTTTCCTCCTCCACGCTGAAAATCTCTGATTGTTTCAACAAATCATCTTTATCATATGGTTTTGAGTGACTCTACCACTATTTTTTACGCTTTACCAGTGTTAAAAGATAAACTGAGGTGTATTAAAATTTTTAAGAGTGTATTTGAGCAAAGATTAATTCAAATAAGGCAGCACCAAACTGGAAGTGGTTAGAAGCACAGGAGCCAGGGGAAATACTTATACAGAGAAACGGCAGAAGCAAAGAAAAGAAATTATTTGATTGGCTGTAGCTTAAAGCCTAGTTGGCTATTTGTGATTGGTTGTCCTTAGTGTTTTGATTTTATAACTTTTGAGACATTTACAGGCCGAGATTTTGATTCGCTTACATAAGTCACCCTGCCATTAGAGCCTTAGTTGCAAGAACTATGCTTCTAGGGTATTCCATATGTTGATCATAATAATAATGTTAAAGAGAACAACTATATGTACCAAATGTATACACAGACTGCTTTGAGTGATTTACATTCCCTAACTCTCTTACCACCTCAGTAATCCTGATACAGTCTGAGTTCTCCGGAAGCAGATGCTGGGACAAAGTTTGAGAGAAGGAGGCAGCAGGGGAGTAAGATGTTTATTAGGGATCAAAACCCATAAAAGGGAAATCTGCAAAAGGATGCACAACTGCACAGAGAGAAAGATTGAATTGTTATGCAGGCCTGACGAAGCCTCAGTCTATCCAGCAGGGGACTTTGAAGCAACTATTGCCCAGCAAAGTTAGCAAAGTTATCTCTTATGGGGCCAAATGGCTGAACTTTATACAACCTATACACACACTGATCAGACACTGGACGCAGACTGCCCAGGGAAGGGTGTGACCTCAGGCAAGGTGACTCTGCAGCTGAGGCAGATCCTAAAAGCAGTCCCTGCAGCTGGGCCACAAGTGCTTCCCGGAAGGGGTTCTGGACAGCACATCTCCATATCTGCTCCATATCTGCTGCAAACCTATAAGGCTGACACTTTTACTCTTTCCATTTTACACATAAGGAAACTGAAGTGAGGCGGGTTAAGAAACTTACCAAGATAATGCAGCTGGTAACTGAAAAATATTGATGACAACATTCACACTATAGTTAAAATCATAATTAAATTAAGTGTACTCACACTGAACAGCTAGTTCACTCATCTACACCGTGCCAGGCAAAATGCTCGATATTGGAGAAACTCAAAAACAGTGAAGGGTCTGCAATTGTGCCCTATTTGCAAGCTAACAAATTAGCCTACCCCATTTCATGGTTGTTAGCAGAAGATACAAGACCCTGGGCTCCGAGAAAAAGACCCGACTACTCACAGCACAGCAGGCAGGATGAGCTTCACGTTCACACCAGTCTTCCTCCTTCCCTCCACCCAGGTTGATTGCAGGTGATGTGGAAGGAGTCTCAAGCGGGGGCTGCACACACGGCTGGTTTGTGTCACAGCTGAGGAACCTGGAGTTTAGGAAATCCCATCTTTCAAAAGGTGTTGCTAGAAAATCTACTCAACCTTTCCCCCAAGGGAGATATTTTTACTATCCTGCTCAGAAAAACATCTTCTGCCCCTTAAGGGATGTGAGACACAACATGTTCTCAGGCTGTTTGCTATACAAACATCCTTGAAAAGACAGTCCATGACAAAAGTAGATATGAGACATAGAGAAATGCCATTGAAAACTCTCCCAAAAGATAAAGTGGCATGATTTTGGCCCTCCATTGCATCTAGCGAGAAAAACAAAACCAAAATATAATTATAAAACACTATGAGAATTTCTATAATAGGGGTAAGACTAGGAAGCAACAGGAATGTATAGAAGACACCAGTGACTGGTTAATTCCGGGAAAGCGTTTACACACTAGGCGATTTTGAGTTGGGTGCTGTTAACCAGTCTGTGAGTTCACTGAGTGTGGCAATCATGCTTTCTCATGATCGGTGTTTAATAAGTTTTCTAGAATTTAATATTTGCAGAAAATAGGAAGGAAGGAAGGGTAGGATACCTCATGACCATAAAATTTACCAGCATGTGAAGGACATAAACTTTGTGTAATAAAAATTTGAGTCCTAAACATTTTAAACTTTGGCAGAATGATGGTGATGAAAACACTTGCAAAATAGCTTTAAAAATTCTAATAACTTTTTTCCCCTCATTTCTTTGATATCAAATGACAATGCCCAGTAAATGGAACATCTATACATCATCCTTGACATTCAGAGTAATATATTCGAATAGTTACTGCATTTCAGAATATGTTTTTAGATGAATAATTACAAATATGCAACATGAAACATGCATTTTACCCAGTCTGCTGCATTATCTAGCAGATCATTACAACTTGCTTGCACCTTTAGCACTGAATATGTTACATTTGCTCCATACAATCACATTTTATAAACTCCAAGTTAAATCTGTTGCTTTATCTTATTTTATCCTGTCTTCTATTCTCTGGAACAGAGGTGGCACATAGAGTAGAATCTCTGACTCATTGAGTTTCAGTCTCGGGCACTTCAGAACACTGAGTAAAGATACTTCTGTTAGACTAGAGAAGGACCAGCTGCACTCATGATATATAATGAGAAATAAGAAATAAAGGAAAAGAAAGGAAAAACAGATAAGAAAACTAAAGTCCAAAATCTTTTCTACAAACTTTTTGAACCCCACTAAGGGTATATCTAAGGGTGTATCTGTAAAAGGGAACACAAAGACTAAAAAAGCCTGCTCTTAAATCACTCATTACCCTCTTCTTTTAAACACTGAGGAAGAAAACATCCTCTCTTGATATTGCACATACTTTACAGGGCACGTAAAAAGAAGCATCTTCATGTGTGGGCCAGTGGCATGTACTCCATGCACCACTGAAGCTAGTTCATAGCTTTATCCTCCCTTAGTCTTTTCTCTATGTCTGTCTCATTCCCATCAGTGACCAAGCCTAGGAAGACAGGTACCCCTGGACATGAGCTCAATTCAATTGGAAAAATGCTTATTGCATGTTTATCATATGCAGTACTGTGTTGACTGCAAGCAATTCAAAGACAGATAGGACACAGTCCCTCTGTTTAAGAAGCTTGCTTTCCCACACCCTCCATTTCTTCCACCTACACATTTACTCACATCCCTGCCTTTCTTTCCTCTTTCCTTCATTCTGAGCTTGCCCGAGACCAATCCTTCATCCAGGACTCTGAATTATATCCTTCCCTCACTCCCTTGTTTATGACTCCATCTGATTGCACATTATAAACCTCTTGCTTTTTACTGACTAGGGTCAAAAGTGGATAGAGGTACAGATGAAACAAGAATGACAGAATATTGACAAGTTTTGAAACTGGGTGATGAGTTCATGGAGGTTAATTATATCATTTGCTTATTTTGTATATGTTCGAAATTTTCCATTTAAAAGAGTTTTAAAAAGAGATAGGCCAACCAGAGAACTGTTTGAGTACTATAGACTTCTTTTATCTCTCACTGGCACTGGTCATACTTAATATAAATACACAATTTTTTTTCTACATACACCTGTACTGCTCTCCTATTGTGGCTGATGCTAATTCTGAGTGTAGAAGGAAATCTGAGAGGAAGCAGGGAGGGTAAATCAACACATATCTAATTACATCTCATTCTTGTTAAAAATTCTTTGTTAGCTCTTTGAAGAAAAAAATTCAAGTTTTTTAAAATGACATTCATGACTGTTTATAACTTCCCACCTTCTCTCACTTATGTCCATCTTTATTTCACTCAATATTTGCCCGTACCATCCAGCATGGACATTATCAACTGCCTGCACCTCAATGAATTTGCCATGAACACTTACAACTTCTTGACCTTACAAATACTAATCTCCTCTGCCTGGAGACACATCTTCATCCCCCAGGTCTTCTGGTAGTTCTCATTCATCTTGATAACCGTGCTGAAATACTACAGATGTATATTGTCTTGCCAAACCTAACACTCTATTGTACTTGTCTGTTACTCACATGCTTCCTCCACTAGACACGAGCAGCTCGAAGGCTGAGATTGTGCTTTATTTATCCTTCTATTCTCATCACCAGCCTAATGACTGCAACTTAGTAGATGTTAAAATTTTTGGTAAATTAACCAATGAATACATGTAAACCATGTGCTAAAGACATAGTTATATTATATTCAAATATAAAGATATCATATCTGATAAAATTAAGAAGCACCAGAAAAACATTTTCCAATGACTCACTTAAATTTTAAAAATTCTTATAGTGCCTAATAAGACACTATTTTAGGGCACAGGGTGATGACTGAAACAGAGAACGTCTCTGAGCTCACATGGCTTGCATTCTATTTAGGGCTGACAGACAATTAAAATACAGAATATAGTATCAAGTAGTGATACATGTTATGAAAAAAATTAAGGCAAGATCGGTGTTGGTGGGGAATAATAGACTACATAAGGGAGCGAGTGTAAGCATCTCTGGGGAGGTGACATTTTAGCTGGGACCTGAATGACGAGAGGTGACAAGTCTGTTGTTAATTAAGAAGAAGAGCAGGTTGAGCACAAGGACCCAACAGTGAACAGACCCAGGATTGGGAATTTCAGGAACTAAAAATTCTTGCGCCAAAACCTGAAATTCTACCTCCAGAAAGATGTATCCTTTGGGGTCCTACAGGCTTTTCTTCACCATTTTTCTATTAAAAACCAAACATTGCTAGAAGTGGTGACATTTCAAGTAAAGATTAATTAACCATCTGCAGCGAATGAGTAGAAGGGGGAAGTGAATTGCAGAGCAGATCCCTGAAAGGAAAGACCAGAGGGCACTAAGCCTTGCCTGTGTCATTCTGTACCTACCCTGATCCTGGACAGAGATGTGCCATGTTGGGATAACCTATGTACAGGTGAGAGGGAAACAAGGCGGCACTGCCTCCTCTCCCAGGTGTGCACAGCCTGTCTCCTCCACCCACTTTGCACCCTCTAAACAACCAGGGTCGGTGACAGCAGGGATGGGTAAACTCTGAGGGGCCATCAGTCGCTGTAAAGAATATAGAAGAATCAATTTTGTTTGACTTTGAGCAAATGACCCTGCTATGGCAAGAGAGAAAAATGTGACCCTTAGGAGTCCAAGGGGCTGTTAGGTTCATAGCAGTGACTTTGCCACTGATACCTCTTAGCAGTGGCAGTAACTAACAGAATGGTCAATAATACAGGCTCAAGGGGCCAAGATCACTGATCCTGTAGAAAGAAGAAAATCTGATGTTCTTTCAGACACTTGGAAAAATCAACAGAGCAGCAAAAGCCAAATAAAGAAGTCAACAGCTCTACCCAACAGCAGAGATGCAGGGACATCAGCCAGGAATATGTGTCACGGGAGGAAAGTAACTTACTGCGCACACAGGTGCAATGGTCAGATTAAGCTTTCTATTCATTCTGTTAACAGAAACACCCTCAACACCCAGTGTTCCACCAATACAAAGTATTGTGCCCAAACTGCATTCTGTCTACCTCATTTCATTTAATCGTGACAAGCTCTTACTCTATCATGCATAGTTTGTACATAAGGACACTGAGGCTCAGAGCCACATTCACAAGTGGTGGAGCAAAGGTTCTTTTTTTTTTAAAATTGACATAGAGTTGATATACAATATTATATTAGTTTCAAGGGTACAACATAGTGATTTGACATTAATATACATTACCAGTTGATTGCCACAATAAGTCTTTTATTTATTTGGGCCCTCTCTCTTTTTTTCTTGATATGTCTGGCTAAGGGCTTATCAATTTTGCTTATCTTTTCAAAGAATCAGCTCTTAGTTTTATTGATCTTGCCTATTGATTTTTTTTTAGTCTCTATTTTATTTATCACCATGCTGATCTTTGTTATTTCCTTCCTTCTACTAATCTTGGGCTTTGTTTGTTCTTTCTTTCTGGTTTCTTTAGGTGTAAGGTTAGGTTATTTGACACTTTTCTTGTTTCCTGAAGTAGGCCTGTATCACTATAAACTTTCCTCTTAGAACTGCTTCTGCCACATCCCATGGATGTTGGAATGCTGTTTTTTCCACGTTTTTTTTTTAAATCTCCCCCTTGATTTCTTCAGTGACCCACTGGTTGTTTAGTAGCATTTTGTTTAGCCTCCACATGTTTCTGTTTGTTCCAGTTTTCTTTTTTGTAACTGATTTCTAGTTTCATATCGTTGTGGTCAGAAAAGATGCTTGAAAAGCAATTATACCCCAATAAAGATGTTAAAAAAAAAAAAAGAAAAGATGCTTGATATCACTTTAACCTTCCTAAATTTATTGGGACTTGTTATGTGATACAACATGTGTTCTATTCTGGAGAATACTCCATGTGCACTTGAAAAGAATGTCTATTCTGCTATTTTGGGGTGGAATGTTCTACATATATCTTTTAAGTCCATTTGGTCTAGTGTGTTTTAAGGCCAATGTTTACTTATTGATTTTCTGTCTGCATAATCTATCCATTGATGTAAGTGGGTGTTAAGTTCCCCTACTATTATGGTATTACTGCTAATATCTCCCTCTATGTTTGTTAATATTTGCTTTATGTATTTAGGTGTTCCTACGTTGGGTGTATAGATATTTACAAGTGTTATTTCCTCTTGTTGGATTGATCCTTTTATCATTATGTAATGCCCTTCTTTGTTTCTTGCTACTGTCTTTGTTTTAAAGTCTATATTATCGATATAAGTATTGCCACCCCAGCTCTCTTTTTGTTTCCATTTGCATGGAATGCCTTTTTACTTCCTTTCACTTTCAATCAGTATGTGTAGTCAGATCTGAAGTGAGACTCTTATCTCATATATATGGGTCTTGTATTTTTATCCATTCAGCCATCCTATGTCTTTTAATTGGAGCATTCAGTCCATTTAAAGTAATTATTGATAGGTGTATACTTTTTACCATTTTGTTCATTGTTATGGTTGTTTTTGTAGTTCTCTGTTCTTCTTCTCTTGTCCTCTTTCCTTTTGATTTGATGACTTTCTTTAGTGTTATGTTTGTATTCCTTTCTCTTTATTTTTTCTGTATCTGTTATAGGCTTTTGGTTTATTGTTACCATGAGGTTTATATATAACAACCTATGTAGATAGCAGTCTATTTTAAGTTGATGGTTGCTTAAGTTTGAGCCCATTCTAAAAGCACTACATTTTTATCCCACCCCTATGTTTTATGTTTTTGATGTCATATTTTACACCTTTTTATTTTGTGCAATACTTAACTTATTATTTTATATATAGATGATTTTACTACTTTTGTCTTGTAAACTTCCTATGAGCCTTATAGGTGGTTGGTCCAGTACACTTAACATATGTTTGCTTTTACCTGTGAGATTTTTTTCCCTCATAATTTTCTTATTTCCAGTTACGGCCTTTTCTTTTCCATTTAAAGAAGTCTCTTTAACTTTTCTTGTAAGGCCAGTTAGTGTTGATAAACTCTTTTGGTTCTCTCCTTTCAAGTCTTTAATGTGACCAAACAGGGTGGTGAACTCTCCACTTTCCTGCTCACTTGGCCCCTCTTCTACTCAGTTCATCCCCGGCCCTGTTTCTTTTCCTCTCCTCTGTTTCATAACCACCCTAGCAGGGTGTTTTTATGAGCTTGGGCTAGAATCAGGATGCCTTGGTATGTATAGATATTGTCACTCTCCCAGAATCATGCATGTGGTGATTAACATTTTGGATATGTTTTGTTAACTTATTTGAAGAAACTATAAATTACCATTAGTCTCCTGTAGACATTAGCTGGAGAGTAAATTCAATCTCAATGAATTAGTCAGAGAAACACACTTTAACTATAACTTTGCCTGTGAAGAACAAATTCACTTTACAAGGAAGAACGTATTTCTAACGGTCAGGGATTCTGTGGAATTCAAATCAATGTCACTTTATCAGTTTTTTTTTTAATTGTTCTATATTCTAGGAAACACATGGAGTTTTAGCCTTCAGAAGTGTAAAATACTTATGGACTTGAATTTTTTAAATGTTTATTATTTTTTATAAGTTGTTTTCCAAAGAAAAGCATAATTTCAGAAGTGCTTTGTATATAAGCTAGTTTCCTAACAATTTCCAACCTTCTTCCTACTATGGATAAAGGAAAGAACAATAAATCTGCATTTGTACAGTGAACAAAAAACAGTGGTATCTATACATACCACTTATTACCTATGTGACATTAGACAAATTAGTTAATCTCACTGTGTTCCTGCTTCCTCCTCTATAAAATGAGAATATTAGTACCTCATAGTACTTAAAGCAGTATTTAAAGCCAGTCCCATAGTGAGAGCTCAGTAAAAATTGCTATTATAGTTATATTTCTTTCCCCTCTCATGCCTAATAAGCACTGGTTGACTGGATCGTCCACTTTGTGAAATCCTTCTTTTCTTGCTTCTCTCTTCTGCACCAGTTCCCTTAAAATCTCCCTATAACCTTGCCCTCAGCAACAACCCACTCACTTCTATTTTTTTCCTAGAAAGATAGATTTTTTAAAATTTTATTTATTTTTGGCTGTGTTGGGTCTTTGTTATTTCCTGACTCCAGTAACCATTTGAGTTTGAAATCCCTTTGCATAGTCATCATCAAGGATCTCTGTAAAGCTAGGAATCACCACCCTTGTTAGTATTTTGTTGAGCTTTCACAGCGTGGAAATCACCCTGCTGGACTCCATAGGGCTTGGGTACTAAGGTGAGAACTGTGACAAGGTGGTGTGCTCACACCCCATCTAAGGGCAGCATTGCTACTCTGCACCAACTGATGCTTCCTGTGCAAAAATGCAAGCCTAAAGCTGCCAGATACTCCAGGGTTTTTTTAAGTAGCAGGAAATAGCCTGTAAATAATGACAACTGATTTAATTTTTTAAAATCTTCAGGCAGATAAAAAAACAATCAGAAGTTGAGCTGTAGGCCCTCAACTTGCAACCTCTTACCATAAAAGGTCCGTGTGCTTGACTTGACACAGGATAAAGTTATTTATTGTCTCAGTACCTCTATTTCTCTAACCATAAAATGGAGATAATACCTTCCTAATGGGAGTGTTTGGAGGATTAAATGTATTACTTACTATGTGGTAAGCACTTGGACTATTTGGCACATAATAATAATAATAATAATAATAATAATAATAACAATAATAAGTATTATTCACATAACAATAATAATTATTGTTCACATAACAATAATAAGTATTGTTATTCAAAATTATATTTTAACACACTTTCCTAGATCCTTCTGAATGAAATATATAGTATGTAAGTCATAAGTCCCATGTTTGATTGTACAATCTCAATAAAAATCCTCTCAAGCTGTGTTGGAAAAGAGCCATCCACTCACTTTCACAATGTGTGACTGTAGCAACTGAGTCAGAAAGGAGACAATTTGTTGTTCAGGTTCACAAAGAGTCATTGGAAGGAGCAGGGAGAGTCTGGTTGTCTCAGGATACACTTAACTGGGATGACCTCTGCTATGACTCATAAGTTTTCCTCGTGGTTCTCCACATCAGAAAGACAAGGTTTGTTAAGACAATGAACAACCTCAGCCTGTTAAGCAGTCTTTAGTTGCGGTATTCAGTTTGTTACCTTTCAAGCTGATTTGCAGAGTTTCACTATAGACATCGCACTCAGTACCACTTAAGGACACATTTTTAAATTGGATGTAGCTAAAGTAAAAATCCTTGAAAAAAATAGGAATCCACACTTGAGAGTCCATTCTAAAGCATGGGTATTCAAATATAATAGCCCTTTATTTCTCAAAGTGTGGTGCTGGCGGGGCAGCATCAGCATTTTCTGGGAACTTGTTAGAAACACAGAATCTTGGGCCTCACCAAGACCTACTGAGGTAGAATGTTCACTCCCAGGGGATCCATGTGCACAATAAAACTTAAGAAACACAATTAAGTAAGTTATCCCTATAATGTCCTAGAATTTGTGTGTGATCAGGGAAAGGGATAGGAAGAAAGATAGAAGAATTTCACCTTCAAAATTACAGGGAGGGTTTTTGCTGTTTGATAACCCACTCGAGGAACAAAAAAATGTCAAAAGCCAGCCCTCGCCATCTGTTCAATTATAGACATCTAACGATTCCAAACATTCCAAGGAAACCTAAAGGTTTATTGTAGACTCGGGCCCAATTTGCTGGGAGTCGCTTTAAGCTGAGACTCTGGCTGGGATATTGACATCCTTCAGCCTGGCTGCTGGGACCTGCTGTTAATCCCTCCAAGGAGAGAAAGTGAGTACAATGTTTTGTTGGTGTGGCAACAAAATCAGAGCAAGGTGCTAAGCTCAATTTGCCCAGAAATATCACTGACAGCCTTGCTCATTCCTAAGGGATGACAGAAACAAGTAGATAAGTCATATTTTTTCAAAAATGAAGAAAGGAAGGAATGAGGGGAAAAGAGGATGAGAAGGAGGTGGAAGGAATGAAGGAAGAAAGGAAATAAAAATCATTGTCAAGATATTTACTTGCCTCTCCCGTTTCCATCATTCTCTTTTTTTCTAGCTGTTGAAAAGTCAGTGCTTCTATAATCCATCCTGGACTAAATCATAAAGCAAGAGAGGCATTCTTCCAAAGAACCTCTTGGAAGTAGGTGAGGAGAGACACAGGGCTTTATTTATGAGCTGGAGACACACCTCATATGTAAGAGAATTCAGCCACGCTTATTCCTCCTCCTGTGTAAATCCTAGGCAGGCAGACACTATTCATTTATGAGGCTGTTCACTTCCAGCCTTATATGTTCAGGCGAGGAAGGGGTGGGTGTTGGGCCACAGTCTGGTTTCCATTCCCTGATGATTCCCTCACTGTCCTGTCAGCATGGCTACATATCAGTGAATACTCTCAACAGACTACACAGCATGTGATGCCAGCAACACAGCCCAGTGGCTCTTACTGTAAAGAAACAGGTTATGAAATCAGCTCACGTTGTTTTAAAAAATTTCTTACATTTTCCTCTACATCCTCTGTTTTTGTAGATCATACAGATATTCCTGAAAAACAGCATGTGTGTGCACACACACTCCTTGTCTGAAGAAATCTCTCAGAGAAGAGTTTGTAAAAATATGTTTGCTAGTAACTCAACCAGCAATGGTGTATCCAGGCTACAGCTCATTGGTTTAATTCTTCAAGTTCTTCAGGTTTCATAGCACTCAACAGATATTTTCAAATATCTTCTAGGAGTCTAGCACCCTGCTAGTTAACCCAAACCCTCAGAATCCTTCTGGGAAGAAAGAATTCATTAGCTATGCTAATTGTATGTTATTATTTGATCAGTATAGGAATCCCTCTGTATAAAACTAGTTCAGTATGGAGTACATACAAATACTAAAAACTAAAAGCATAACACATTCTAGTTGAGAGTCATTTTTCTTTTAATAATTGAGCCTTCAGGAACATTTCCACAGAAGGCATTGTCTCTGTACCGTAAGTCATTTAAATTGAAGGGAAGATTTTTCAGCTCAACAGGGTCCTGGCATTCATGAAAGTCAAGATTCTGCGAGGTAGAGAGCAGAATGTCAAAGTCTCCAGAGAACCTTGTTGTACATGAACCAGCGTTTCATCCATCATTTTTTAAAGCAACTCTTTTAGATGATTTCCTATCTGAGCATGGGGAGGGAGGCCTTGTTCACAGACCCCTGAGAAGGAGATATGAGGAGCAAGTGTGACTCTCTCAATTCTCCCCCTGCCAATTATTCCCTATCTCAGTCCCCTTGGCTTCTGCTTAGCAGAGTTCACAATTTGAAACTATTTTACTTATGTGTTGGTTTGTTTGTAATTTATTAGTGATTATCATTCTCCATCCCCCAAACTCTAGGAAGTTAGGGATCACACTTCTCTAGTTTCCCGTTTTATTTCCAGTGCCGAGCACAGTTCCCAGCCCATAATAGCAGTTAATAAACATTTTTGAATTAAAAAATGAGTGAATGTTTTGCCAAAGCAAATCAACGCTGAGGCGGTGAGGCTGTACCCCCAACCTCACATTGCCTTTGTCTAGCTCCCCCTGCTGGCCAAGACCCACACTTGGTGTTGGGGTCTCTGAAAAATGAGACAGACACCACCTCTACTCCCTAATGAGATGCTTGCTTGTAACCCAGTAATATCATTGCAGTGAAAGGTGAGAAGCCAGAAAGTTTCTGACAGGAATGATTCCTCAAAAGGATAACATTACCAAATGCACTTCTTAAACGTTTCTAGCGAGTGGCAATTCTTTGATGGCTTGGGAAGAGCCTGGAAAGAGCAGCTCTTGGGTACTACTCTAAAACTCACAGCATTCGTTTCCAAATAGAACCTGTGTCATCCACCCTGCAGATGCTGGGATGTCAAGGTCAGATTTCCAAGGTAAACCCTAAAGCACTGCACTGAAGCAAGGAGCCCTTAGCCTTGTTTACTCATGGCTCTAGAAGCCAGTCCAGCACCCAGGATGTAAGGCATCCTGGGAAACTTGACTATTGATGAACAAATTAGGAAGAATTTTCCTAATTCTTAAATATGTAAATAATTCTTAAATGCCTAGAAATGAAAATAGTATAGGGAAAAGCTACAATTTAATATATTCAGTAAAAAGTTTTAATACAAAGTATCTGTGGCAAGAAAAACATTGAGTCAAAAAATTGGGGGAGCACATCTAAAAAATTAAATTCAAGGATTTTTTAAAATCCTGTAAGAATTAATGATGTATAAGGACTTACCAAAAATTATGTGAATGCATATGTTATCACACATTCCTTTGAAGCCTTGATTCTTCTTTATGTAAAACACTGAGAGTGATTTCTCACACTGGACCAGACTAGCTTGTAGTTTCTTATCTAGGTTCTAAGTGGAAATGAAAGCTTCTGGAGGCCATTTTTTTTCCTGCTCTACCCTGGTCCTGGCTCTCTGGTTCTCTCTGTGTCAAGTTAGTCCTGTAGCCAAAGGGAAAGTCATCATGTTCTATAGAGCAAAGGGGTAAGTATCACAGATAGAATTGGTGGATGTATTAATTTATTGGATGTAAAAGTACATAAAAGCCTTTTGACGATACGTTTAAGTGGAATCTTACCAGTGTGCTAAAAGGAGAATTACACTGGATGAACAAAACAATCACTAAAAAAGAAAAGAACAATGGTGAATGGTAGTCCTGACTCTCGTTCCCAGGTAGGAAAATGGACTAAACATTCCAGAAAAATACCTGTTTGACTAAGCCACTGAATTGGAGAGTAACTAACAGAACATACGTTTGGGCTGCAGTCACCCCACCCACTGTGGAGATGTTCCTCCTCTCTGTGACTTAGAGGGCAGATAAGTGCCCTGACAAGAAGTTAAAATCTCTTAAACACAGTCACATCCTCCAATAGATGATTCTGTACTACAATAGTTCAGTTTGAAACATCCAATATTCTCGATTTCTTGGAAAACAATGAACATCTTTACTAATTTCTCCGTGCCTTGTTTCCTTAGCTGTAAATGGAGGAATAGTAGTAGTGACGACCTCATAGAGTTGTTGCAAAAATGAAATGTAAAGCTTTTAGAAGAGGTGTTGACATGTAGAAAGCATGATATGTGTTTGAGATCAAAGTGTTGATGATGATGACAACTATGATGACGTTTTCCTTTTTTATAGGAAGGTACTGTCCTAGCAACCTTCAGTGACATAAAGAGAAAACGTGTTGCTTTTCAATGCTAGGTCGTTGTGTAGATTTGTACTATTGACCTCAATTCTTCACCTCCTCTCTGTATTCATGTTTTACTTACTTATTTTGGCCAATGGAATGGAGTGTTGGAAATGACATTGTGCCAGTTCCACATCCAGGCCTTAAGAAGCCTTGCACATTTTGCTTGCCCTCTTACACCTCTAACACTGCCATGACACAGACATGCATTGGGAGTCTGCTGGGCCAAGGAGGTGAAGAGATATATCAAGCAGACCAGAAGATCTGGAGCTTAAGCAGAGTGCCTCCTGTGTTTACTGTTATGTGCCACTGAGATTCTGTACTTGTTGGTTATGCAGCAAGTTAATTCAGCCATATTCCATACATTAGTGAAATTAATAGAAATAAGCAATGAAAAGAATATATAATAAAGGCAGGGCTATAAAAGCAAACTTTGCTTTAGCTGAAGTGTGTGTGTCCGTGTGTGTGTGTGTGTGTGTGTGTGTGTGTGTGTGTGAAAACTTATGGAATTTTATAAGTAAATAGTGGTCAAATATGGAAATTCTATACAGTTCAACCTAAATATTCTAAGGTTTGTGCATTGTGACCACTATTTAAAATACATTCATACATAACATATACACACTACTATACATAAAATAAATAATCAACAAGGACCTACTGCATACCACAGGGAACTCTACTCAATATTCTGTAATAACCTAAATGGGAAAAGAATCTGAAAAAGATTCTTTAGATGTATGTATACGTACAACTGAATCACTTTGCTGTACACCTGAAACTAACACAACAATGTAAATCAATCACACTTCAATAAAAAATTAAAAAATAAATAAAACTATGTAAACATGGAAAAAAAATTTTTAATACAGTTGGAAGGAGAGTTCCTCACATTTAAATAAGGAGGGGGTTTTAAAACTGCCTATCACATAACTGACATTCAATAAATATTTATGGAAAAAGTTATTGAATAAAGACAAAAAACTCAGACTACACTTTGTATATGCATCCTATTGGAAGGAACTTTCTAAGGGCTTTATAAAATGGGCAGATATTTTATGGATCCTGAGCAAGCTTTGCTCAAGAGCAGGGAAGCTCCTAAAACCCAAGAGTTCTGTTTCCAGTGGCTACTAGATAAATTCCTCCTGGTTACATCAAATTCAAGTATAAATGTATTGAATACTGAGAGGTAAGTGCTTTCTCCTTTTCAGGAAGTAGCTAAAATAATACAAATCAGTATTCTATATTATCAAAATGTGGAAGGAATCTAAACATCAATTTTCTTTCATCAGATGTATTTGTGTGTGGATATTCTCAAAATAAAAACTCTTGTCATAATACTGGAGAACAATTTAGTAAGTAGAATTACAGATTTCTGTTACTGTCTATATGTGGGATTAGTGCTATTGTCCCATTATCTGGACCCAGTCTATGCCTAATAAATTTACTAAAGAAAAAAGCATCTTGTTCCACTTCCCCAAACCAATTTTTTTTTTTTTTTTTTTTTTTTTTTTTTTTTGCGGTACGCAGGCCTCTCACTGTTGTGGCCTCTCCTGTTGCGGAGCACAGGCTCCGGATGCGCAGGCTCCGGATGCGCAGGCTCAGCGGCCATGGCTCACGGGCCCAGCCACTCCGCGGCATACAGGATCCTCCCGGACCGGGGCACGAACCTGTGTCCCCTGCATCGGCAGGCAGACTCTCAACCACTGCGCCACCAGGGAAGCCCTCCCCAAACCATTTTTGCCATGCTTACATCATGATGTTTCCTCATTCAAGTACATGTCTCAGTATTTACCAAATTTTAGCATCCCATCATGTTGTTGAGTTTAAGCATCTCATCATGTTGTTTAGCTTAAATGGATAATCTCAGGCTGAAATAAGTTGCTCTCAAACATAAGATGTCTCTTCCATTTTTAGCTGCCATGACGAGTTTTACTATTGTGAAATGAGCAACTGTTGTCATGCTGCTTTCTCTCAATGAGTATAAAGTGATCCATTTTTAGTAACCATGGTTATCACCAAAAATTCCATCAGTCTGAATCAGATGCACATCTCCTTTGTTAAGGAAAAGGACTGAAGAGCATTCACTTTCATGCCTGCATTTCATTTTTAATCCAACAACGCCTATTCTAAAAACAGGCATTGATGTACTTTTCATCTCATAATCTGCCACTTGCTTTCTCTTCTACTCTGGCCAGGCAGGATTAACAACTGGGAACACACATATGCATTTTCATATCCCTATTGATGAGAGAGACTAAAACTCAGACCAGTTTTCTCCAAGCTCCTAGAAAGCTGAGTAATCTTCAGCTATTTCCTGGGAGGTAAGTAGAAAAGAGTGGCAGATTAGAATGTAGCTCTGAGATAAATAAGGTGCTGCTCTCCCCAAACCAAGATATTTAGCTTTCCTCCCATCTGCACTCTTGCCCTCACCACAGAAGTCAGGGGTCCTTTACCAAATTGGCTACAGTGCAGCAATGGCAGGGTGAGCTATGGAAATGTGTTGTCGGTGGAGCCCACATAGCAAGTGTGTCAGTCCATGCTGCAGGCAACAATGACCAGGAAGCAAAACATACCAGATGAGCAAAGAAGTAGAAAAGCTACATGTTTATTCCAAATAAACAATTAAGATACATTTTTAAATTTCCTGCTATACCAATTTCTAAATCTAGACACTAAAGCTAATATCTTTATCCGCCTGATTCAAGTTGTACATTCCTGATTATGATTTTAGTATGCTTTAAATATCTATAATCCTTTACTAATTTTAATCACTTTTAGAAACCTGATCTTATTTGATCCTTGAAACAACCCTCAGTAGCAGTTTCTGCAGAAGGTTGGTATGTTTTATAAATGAAGAAGCTGAGGAGCAAACACCAAATATTTTCCAAGATCCACTTCCTACCTCAGTGTTTTTCTAACTCTGCCAGCATTTCTCAAAATTGATCATGTGAGATCCTCCATGAAAAGGGTGTTATACAACATGCATTCACATTCTAAAGTCTTGAGAAAGTCTGAAATAAAGAATGCTCCTTAAATGTTTTAACTCACAAGTTCCTTAACCTATTGTGCATAAAACCCATTTGTTGCTCAAAATTCATGAGCATCCTCTGGAATTGCCTCTTAAGTTATATGTGGGATTTTATGAGCTCCTCAAAGCAAGGACTATATTTTATTCAAGTGTGTGTTTGGGTGATGTTATGGGTTGAATTGTTGCCCCCCTCCATTCATATGTTGAAGTCCTAACCCCCAATACCTCAGAATGTGACCTTATTTTGAAGTAGGGTCATTGCAGATGTAATTAGTTAAGATGAGGTCATACTGGAGTAGAATGGGCTCCTAATCCAATATGACTGGTGTCCTCATAAAAGGGAAATTTGACATAGACCCACACACAAAGAGAACACCACTTGAAGGCGAAGGTAGAGATGGGGGTTGTGTAGCAAAAGTCAAGGAACACCAAAGACTGCCAGAAAACCACCAGAATCAAGGAAAGAGGCATGGAACAGATTTTCCTTCACAGCCCTCAGAAGGAACCAACACTGCCGACGTCTTGATCTCGGACCTCCAGAACTGTGAGACAGTAACTTTCTGTTGTTTTAAGTCATCTGATCTGTGTTCCTTTGTTACAGCAGCCCTAGGAAACTAATAGAGGTGACAAGAACAGGGTATAGTCATTCATTTCCCACATTCAACAGATATTTAATAACTGCCTCTACTTAGGGAGGATGACAGTCCCTGCCCTCACAGAGGTGACATTCTAGTGAGACAGAAAATAAATAAATGTGAAATGTAATTTATCTTCACTTGCAAGAGGAAATCGAGGCTCAGAGATTTCTATTTTGTCCAAAATACAGAGTCTTATTCATGAGCACAACAGGGAATCCCAGAAGACACATTCTCGCTAGGGTGCCACGCTCTATGTCCGGCCAGTGCTCAAAGCACCATTTCCAAATTCTATGTAGCTAAGTAACATGAAATTCTCTTTCCTGGCTCTCATTTGCCAAAAAGTACGAGATCTTGGCAGAGTGGAAGTACTGGATTTGAAGTCAGGGAACCTGGGCTGAGTTTCTAATTTTCTTTCTGTGCAATCCATTACATTATTTTATACATTTGAGTCTTAATTTTCTCATTTGCAAAATAGTACCTACTCCATATGATTATTGTGAAGAGTGTATAGTGATAAAGAAAACAATCAGAGTGAAGTAAGTCAGAAAGAGAAAAACAAATACCATATGCTAACACATATATATGGAATCTAAAAAAAAAAAATGGTTCTGAAGAATCTAGGGGCAGGACAGGAATAAAGATGCAGACATAGAGAATGGACTTGAGGACACAGGGAGGGGGAAGGGTAACCTGGGACGAAGTGAGAGAGTAGCACTGACATATATACACTACCAAATGTAAAATAGCTAGCTAGTGGGAAGCAGCTGCATAGCACAGGGAGATCAGCTCCGTGCTTTGTGTCCACTTAGAGGGGTGGGATAGGGAGGGTGGGAGGGAGAGGCAAGAGTGAGGAGATATGGAGATATATGTATATGTATAGCTGATTCACTTTGTTATAAAGCAGAAACCAACACACCATTGTAAAGCAATTATACTCCAATAAAGATGTTAAAAAAAAAAGAGAATCAGAATTTAATTCCTCTGAATCTTTTGTTGGCTCAACCTCATAGATTCTGGACATTTTTCACATAAATTTGTAGTTTTTTTTGTTTCGTTTTTGTGTTTTGCTTCTTTGATTGTTTGTTTGGTTTTGGGTTTGGTTTTGGGCTCCAGATGCCTAATTTATCTACTCAGAGGTTCTGGGCTTGTAACCACATTTGGATTTCAAGGCAGGAAGTTGTTATTCTTTATGTTCCAAAAATGTATATTAAAGTGCCAACTATCTCTGTGCTCCCACTCCTCTCCCCACCACACACACATTAGACAAATAACTGGGCTAACAGTTATTCCCTTGAGAGTGACCCATGGTTGGGATGATGGAAGGTGAGGGTTGTTTGAGTAATAAGGATCCCACACACACACATATACACCCAATACCCTTTGCTTTTCCTAACTTCTGCTGTCTCCAAATATAGGATCAATCAACCCCCTAAGGAAATAGAAATAGAAACCCAAAGCTAGCAGAAGGAAGGAAATATTAAAGACTAAAGCAGAGATAAATAAAGAATTTTTAAAAAAAGAAAATCAACGAAATCAAAAGTTGGTTCCTCAAAAGAATCGAGGGCTTCCCTGGTGGCGCAGTGGTTGAGAGTCTGCCTGCCGATGCAGGGCACACGGGTTTGTGCCCCAGCCTGGGATGACCCCACATGCTGTGGAGCGGCTAGGCCTGTGAGCCATGGCCGCTGAGCCTGCGCGTCCGGACCCTGTCCTCCGCAATGGGAGAGGCCACAACAGTGAGAGGCCCGCATACCGCAAAGAAAGAAAAAAAGAAAGAAAAAAAAAAGAATCAATAAAATTGACAAACTTTAACTACATGGACTAAGAAAAAAAGAGAGAAGATTCAAATTATTAAAATCAGAAAAGAAAGTGTAGACATTACTACAGATTCTACAGAAATAAAAAGGATTATAAGAGAACACTATGAAAAACTGTGAACCAACAAGTTGGATAACCTAGATGAAATGGACAAATTTCTAGAAACACAAAACCTACTAGAAACACAAGACTAAATCATGAGAAATAGAAAATCTAAATAGGCCTATTACTAGTAAGGAGATGGAATCAGTAATCAAAAATCTCCCAACAAAGAAAAGCCCTGGACCTGATGACTTCACTGATGAATTCAACCAAACATCTAAAGAATAACTAATGCATATTTCTCAAACATTTCCCAAAAATTAAAGAGGAGGGAAGACATCCTCATTCTCTGAGGCCAGCATTACCCTGATTCCAAAGCCAGATGAATACACTACAAGAAAATAAAACTACAGACCAACAACACTTATGAACATTGATGCAAAAATCTACAACAAAATACTAGCAAACAGAATTCAGCAGCATATAAAAAGGATTATACACCATAACCAAGTGAGATTTATTCCTGGAATGCAGGAATTGTTCGACATATAAAAAAAAAAAAAACAATGTAATATGCCACATCAACACGATGAAGGGGGAAAAAATATGATCATCTCATTTGACAAAATTCAACACCCTTTCACGATAAAACACCAGTAAACTAGGACTAGACGGAAACTACCTCAACATAATGAAATGTATATATGAAAAACCAATAGCAAACATCATACTCAATGGTGAAAGACTGAAAGCTTTTCCTCTAAGATCAAGAACAAGGCAAGAATGCCTGTTTTCAACACTTCTATTCAACATCGTACCTGAACATCGTAATAGCCAGAGCAATTAGGCCAAAAAGAAAAAAAAAAAAAGAAATCCAAATTGAAAGGGGAGAAGTAAAATTACCTGTTTGTGGATGATATGATCTTATATGTATAAAGTCCTAAAGATTTCACACACAAAAAAGCTTTTAGCACTAATAAATGAATTCAGCAAGGTAGCAGGATACACAGTCAACATACAAAAATCGGTTGCATTTCTATACACAAACTATGAACAATTTGAAAAGAAAATTGCAAAAACAATTCCACTTACAATAGCACCAAAAAGAATAAATACTTAGGAATTAACAAAGCAGATGAAAGACTTGTACAGTGAAAACTACAAAACATTGCTGAGAGAAATTGAAGAAGCCATAAATAAATGGAAAGACACCCCATGTTCATGGATTGGAAGATTTAATATTGTTAAAATATCAATACTACCCAAAGCGATCTACAGATTCAATGTAATCTCTATCAAAATTCCAATGATGTTTTTTTGCAGAAACAGAAAAACCCATCCTAAAGTTCATATGGAATCTCAAGGGAACCTGAATAGCCAAAACAATCTTAAAAAAGAAGAACAAAACTTGAGGATTCTCACTTTACAATTTCAAAACTTACTACAAGTCTACAGTAATCAAAACAATGTGATGTTGGCATAAAGACAGACATGTAGACCAATGAAATAGAGAGGCCAGAAATAAATCCTTGTATATATGTCAAATTATTTTGGACAAGGACACCAAGACCATTAATATGGAAAAGTGTTTTCAACAAATGATGCTGGGAAAACTGGACAGCCACATACAAAAGAATGAAGTTGGACTCACCTAATGCCATACACAAAAATTGACTAAAAATGAATCAAGGACTTAAATTAAAGCCTTAAAACAATAAAACTCTTAGGATAAAACACAGGAAAAGGATTCACGACATTGTATTTGGCAACGATTTATTGGATATGATACCAAAGGCAAAGGTAGCAAAAGAAAAAATAGACCAACGGGACTGCATGAAAACTGAAAAATTTTATGCATCAAAAGACACTATCTACAGAGTAAAAAGGCATCTTACAGAATGGGAGAAAATATTTGCAGATCATATATTTGACTAAGAATTAACATCCAGAATGCATAAAGAATCACTAAAACTCAACGATAAAAAAAGAAACAACCTTTTTCAAAAATGAGCAAAGGACTTGAATAGACATTTCTCCAAAGAAGATATATGAATGGCCAATAAGCATATAAAAAGATGCTCAACATCACTAATTATTAGGGAAATGCAAATCAAAGTTACAATGAGATACCACCTCACACCCATTAGAATGGCTACTGTCAAAAAAACAGAAAACAACAGGTGTTAGCAAAGATGTGGAGAAATTGGAAACCTTGTGCACTATTGGTGGAAATGTATGTAAAATGGTACACCCTCCGTGGAAAACAGTATGGCAATTCCTCAAAAAAATTGAAAATAGAATTCCCATACAATCCAGCAATTTCACTTCTGGGGATATACCCAGAAGAATTAAAAGCAGAGTTCTGAAGAGATATTTGTAAACCTCTATTCACAGCAGTTATGCACAATAACTAAACCATGGAAGCAAACCCAGAGTCCTTCAACAGATAAATAAACAAAATGTTGTATATACATACAATGTAATAGTATTCAGCCCTTACAAAAGAAGGAAGTTCTGACACATGCTATGACATGGATGAACCTTGAGGGCATTATGCTAAGTGAAATAAGCCAGTCACAAAAAGACAAATACTGTATGATTCCACTTATAGGAGGTACTTTGATAGTCAATATCACAAAGACAGAAAATATAATGGTAGTTTCCAGGAGCTGGGGGTTAGCAGGGGAATGGGGAGTTATTGTTTAAAGGTATAAAGTTTCAGTTTCACAAGATGAAAAGAGTTAATGGAGATGGATGGTGTTGATGGTTGTACAACAACGTGAATATATTTCATACCACTGAACTGTACACTTTAAAATGGCTGGTGCTGAATTTTGTTTTGTATTTTACCACAATAAAAAATGTATAATTAATTGATTGATTTGTCTGATTTTTAGTATAATATATAAAAATTTTTTAAGTTTGATAATACTATTGGAGTGTTAAGAGAACTCAGAATTACCATATTTGTACTTCATTTCATTACCGTATGAGAGTTATTTGAGTACTTGAAGTGGAATTTTGTCAAAATTCTTTAAAAAGAATTTATTAGTGACGTTTTTATTATACTACTATTATCACATTTATATTTTTAATGCTTAGGAGAGTTTTCGTCTATAAGTTGTAAAAGAAGTTTAAAACCTCCCTTAAAAGTAACTGTTGAAATTTCCTAGATTTATATGTATAATAATAATATTTTAAATTAAATTGAAATATTTAAGAAAAAATTAGATTCATATTATTACTTTAATACCTCAAAGGTTAATTTAAAAATCCAAAGTAACCCCTAAACAATCTTTATTGTGTATAAAAAGCTGTTTTCAAGGACACCAAAATAATCTGTATTTATCATTTGTCATGATTCCTCCACACACACGGACTTTTTAGATTAACCTATCCACTACCAATTCTGATTATGGTAAATAGGTTTCATATATGATCCAATGATCATGAACCATTGAGTCATCCCAGAAGCCACAGTGTGGAGTTGCTTGATTCGTGTTTCTTTAGCTGTGTGGATATAGGAAAGCAGGACATAGAAATTATGAGTGCCTCTCGAGTTAGATGACCTGGATTTTAAACCTGCTCCACCACACACTATATATATGACTTCTAGCAAGTTACTTCACTTCTCTGTACTGTTTCATCACTTTTAAAACCTGTACTCGTCACTTGTAAAACCTGTACTTACTTCAAAAGGTAGTTGTGAGGTTTACAAAATGCAACAGACTTGATGTACTTAGCACAGTCCCTGACACATAATTAGGTGTTCAATAAATGTTGGCTGTCGTTGCTGTTAATTATTATTATTATCATTAGCAAGAAAGGGTTAAGGATGTCAATTTCACTTAGATGTTCTCAAAGAGGTTTAAGCGGTTGTCAAAATTTATCATGAAGCCTTCTATTTGGGAGACTTCTAAATATGTCTTTCTGTATTTCAATTTCTATGACTTTCCAGTAGCCTCGGGGCTAATGATTTAGCCTGAGGAAAATACCTGCTTAAAAAAAAAAAAAGAAAAAAAGCATTTGACGTTAATCTCTGGTTTCAGGTTTAAATCCTAAAGCCCTGCAGATTCTCCTTTCAACCACGTGGGAGATTAGCAGTTAACACACTAAAATCTTGCTGTTTTTTGACCTTTGTCTGAAGAGTAAAAACAGCTGTAAAGACTGCTGGGACTGCAGGTGATCCTATCTCTTTAACTATATGGCTCTTGGATGTAAGGACTAATATGGGGAATGAGAAGTATTTCTAATAGTTCATTGTGAACAGCATAATAGCAATTACAGTAGTCCCCCCCTTATCCACAAGGGATACATTCCAAGACCCCCAGTGGATAGTGCTGAATGCTATATATACTATGATTTTTCCTATACATACATACCTATGATAAACTTTAATTTATAAATCAGGCACAGTAAGAAATTAACAATAACTAATAATAAAATAGAACAAGTATAACAATATACTGTAATAAAAGTTATTTTATAACTTCTCTCTCTCTCAAGATATCTTATTATACAAATTTAATGACTTTTCCATCTTAACTGAGCACTTACACACTGTGACTGTAATTTTTGCCGTTTGAGGTGTGACAGTAAAACTAGCATGAATTTCTTTTTCCTTTTTCACAATTTCATGGACCGAAGATTCGTTCTTAACATACATCTTAGCACCTCAGCCTATGATTTTTTTTTCTTTCCTTATTAAGTAGAGAACTATCACATTTTCACTTAAAGGAAGCACTTCACAATTTCTCTTTGGCATATCCAAACTGCCAGCATTACTACTCTTGTGCTTTGGGTCCATTATTAAGTAAAATAAGGGTTACTTGAACGCAAGCACTGTTAATACCACCACAGTCAATCTGATAACCGAGAGAGCTTTTAAGTGACTAACTGGCGGGATATGCTGGACAAAAGGATGATTCACGTCCTGCGCGGGTTGAAACCGGACGGTGAAAGATTCCATCACACTACTCAGAATGGCGTGTAATTTAAAACCCATGAATTGTTAATTTCTGGTATTTTCCATTTACTATTTTCGGATTGTGGTTGATCAAGAGTAACTGAAACTGTGGAAAACAGAACCAGGGATGAGAGGGAACTACTGTACTTTTATAGCACTTGCTATATGCCAGCACTGTTCTTTGTATATTAACTATATACTATTCAGAGCTACTGATTTAGAGGCACTAACTTTATTCACTCATTAGAATTTCTCCCCTCAGCAAGTGTTTGAGGCCAAGTATTTCAAAGAATATAGAGGATAAATACAATTCCACAAAGCAAATCTGTGTACTAGGCTGATAAGAGAAACAGTGCATGAAGCAGTCAACCTGGTGATTATTAGGGATTGTTCGTAGCTAGTTAAGAGGCTGAAGCTGAAAAACAGACCCTGCTTTTATCACTCAATTGCATGATGCCTAAGTGTTCACCGTGACTCAGATCCAATCTGCCATAATGAAGATGAACTCAAATTTGCTCCTTCTGTTCTGAGGAGCCATTTCTCATTTATTCTGCCCTCTAGAAAAAGAGAGAGATCAGGAGAATTTCTGTGTCAGGAAATGAAAAATGCTCTGAATTTTCCTAAGGATTGAAAGATATTTCTTTAACCCATGGTTAACATATACATGGTCAATTTGGACTTATGGAGAATGTGGGTGACCTCAAATGCTGCAGAAGGAAGCAGCAGACATCACAGGTTCAGTGCCCCCTGGTGGAGTATGATGAAAGGCACCCTCCTTTTCCTTCTGTCCCTAAAATGTCTCTAAGATCTTACAATACGCATGTTATAGTATATCCATTTTTTCCACTGCTTCATCTTGTCTTTCCTACTTCCTTTTTTCCTTTGGCCAAATTTATTTACCTTGCTATGTTTATATTATTTCATCTTTTTATAGTTTTGTAAACAAACTTCTTTCTAGACAACTAAACTATCATTAATAAACATGGCTGATGATCAGCCTATGGGGCACCAGCTCAGCTGCCTAGGGTGTTTATGGCTAGCATCAATTCTCACTGTCTAATTTGTCAGTGACTGGGTCACACCAATAGCTAAATATTTTTCATATTTTACCTACATATAAGTATACACATGTATATATGCTTACACATACAGTCAACCTGTGCTTTTAAAACTCTTTGTTCCTTAGGGTTCTGAAAGACTAAAGAATGCAAAATAAAAAAAAATGCAAAGAATATTACCCTCAAATTGAAAATATGTATCCCAACTATATTCAAACAAATATATCATGCAAAGTACCTATTTTTTTAATGGCCTGTAACTAATATCTGTGATTTTTAGGTACTCAGTAAAGCAATGAAGATCATTAAGAGTTCACTGTCTCCTCCAAGAGCTCTATAGTCACTTGACGTCAGAATTGCTCAAAAGAGAAAGATTCTGCATCTCTGATATGACTGCACATTATGTTTACCCTCAGGCCCAGTCCCATCCAGATCTGTAGCTGTGATTTGCCCATGTATTTTAAAAGAGATCTTCTCACTGATTATACCCATAGGGTTATAATACCATCCCAGTCAGGGTTGATTTGCAGAAAATGGAAATTACCTTCCAAAGAAAGAAGTTTAAAAAAAGAGCTTTGGGTACTTACAAAATCAACGGTAGAGCTCTAGGTTGGGTTTTGTGGAATGACTCCAATCAAACCACTTCAGAACTGACCTGCCAAGACCACAATCAGGAAATAGGGCAATCAGGAAGCTGCCACTGGAATTTTGACTTCAAGAACGTACATCTTAGTGATGCTCCAAGCCCTACCTCTCAACTCCTACAAAGCTAATATTTGGACACAAGAATTCCGCTATAGGTAAACCCAGGGTCTCCACAACTCTGTTTTCCAGGAGAAAACAAGAGGAAGAAAAGTTGAAATGTGGCCTCTAATTTCATGCAAGTGCATTTGATTGGCAAAATCTAATCACATCTGAGCCCTTATCAAAGGAGTCCAGGAAATGAAAATTTTAGCATTCTAGTAGTTTTACCAGGCAGAAAGGCATTTGAGAAGAGCATTTTTCAAATTCTACATTGTAAATTACTTGTAAGTCATAAAATCAATTTATTTAATGGGTCATGAAATAAATTGATTTTTAATGAAATGGAATAGAATAGAATATATTCCTATGTAGTAACAGAGGACTTTTTTGCAAAGTCTTCCTACAAAGGAAGGAAGTTCTGACACACGCTACAACATGGATGAATCTTGAGGACATTATGCTAATTGAGCCAGTCAGAAAAAGACAAATACTGTTTGATTCCACTTATATGAGGTACCTACCTAGAGTCGTTAAATTCATAGAGGCAGAAAGCGGAATGGTTGTTTCCAGGGGCTGGGTGAGGAAAGAATGGAGAGCTGTCTAATGGATATAGAGTTTCAGTTTTGCAATATGAAAAAAGTTCTGCAGATTGTTCGTACAACAATGTGAATGTACTTAACACTACTGAACTGTATACCTACATTAAGATGGTGTTTTCCAACGTTAAAAAATCTTTTAAAATTCTTTAATATCCCAGAGCTGGTATATTCTCCAGTATTCCCTCTCTCAGTGAGCAGCACCTTTGTCTACCCAGCGGCTCAAGCCAAGAAGGGGTCTAGGAAGTCATTCTTGACGCTCCCACTTTACACCCAATCCATCATCCCTGTAATTCTAGATAACTCCCAAATCTGCCAACTTCTCTCCGCCCCCACTGCTTTTATCTTAGTTCTCTCACCTACACTATTGGTCTTCCACCAATGTTTGTTACAATACAATCACCAAACTTCAGCCAGACAGAGATGTCTAAAAAGGAGAATGGATCATTCTACTTCCTCAAGAAAGTCCAAACTCCTTAAACAGACTTACAGGCAAGGACTACATAACCAGGTCACTGGTGATCTCCCCAGTCACACTTCTCACCACTCCATCCAGCCTCATTTTTCATTATGTAGTACTAGTCATACTACAGACCCTGAGGCAGATGAGTCAAGCAATCATGGTTTTGAGAGATGTTCATACAGCTCAAGGCCATCACACTTCTACCCTCTTGCACTACTCAGCTATAATCTTCATTAAATGTTTTTTGATTTGTGCAGCAACGTCTTTGGCCATGATTCACCAGGCCTACCAAATACATTAATATCAAGAAAGAAGCTATAATGGGCTTTTAACAATATAATTCCCCAGAAAAACAGAACATATCTCAGTCTCTGAAATGTTCCTCTTTTTAAAATGTAGTAATGAAAAGATAATTTGATCTTTCAGACATTCCGATGACATTTTTCCATAATCTGCTCTCTCATGTTCTCTACTGGGCTTACTCTCTCTTCATATATTAGGAACAAAAAATTATAATAAAAATTTCATCCCTCATGTACAATTCTACATTTTTCTGGGTGAGAAGGCAACTTTGTCTTATTTTCTTAGGTTTTGTATTTTTTCCTCTTTCATCATTGTTCCATTAATCTCCAAGTCCTCCCCTTAGTGCTGATGCCTCAAAGTTAATGAGCCTCACTGAGGACAGCAAGGGGACTGAGCTGCCTGGCCCTTCCTGTCCTCCTCTTGACCTAGTTGAGATGCTGTCCTCTGCTTTTCGAGAACAGAAATAAAGAGAAAAAATATATCAAATAAACTAGGGAATTAACATTGCTGGGCAAACAGAAGCTCCTAAACTCAACAATGAACAGTGAATTTACATATAATGTTTTTCAGACATCACTCTTGTGGGAACTGACAGTTTATAGTCAAACCTTGTATGCTTTCCTCCCTAATTCCCCATTCTCAGAGACTTCATCCAATCTCAAAACTCAAGTCTAAATTCCATCCTGCCAATTCACAACTCTATCATTGGGCCTGACACTTCACCCAGTGATCCAGTATTTCCAACCATAGTTAAGATCTTTCTATATGAGGTTCCTGCCATTTCCATAAACACAGAATTTCTAAATGGTATTCCTTCCACATCTAAAGCCCCTATTGTTTGTTTATAACATTATCATTCTCCCAGATACCAGGGTTCAAGTTATCCTACTGAGCACCTAATATATGTCTCTATGATAGGTGGTGGACCCAGAGGAATGGGGTATAATCCTCACCCCCAACATATCCCCAGTCCAGCCAGGGATAGTGACAAATAAACCAGAGGGTAGGTGCCAAAGTCTGAAAAGTGTCACACTGTGATCGATCACAGTCTAATTTTCTCTTTCCTTCATCCTTGATATTCAGCTTTTCACCAAGTGCTGCTATATTTTAACCCAATGTTTATAAGATTCATCACTGACACCAGCCTTCTCTCCAATTTGAAACCCTGAAGTTGTCTTTCCCATGTCTTCCTGCATTCAGTCAGTCCAAGTACAATCCGAGCTTCTTTGGTTTTGTCTCACAGGTTCATTCCTCTTCTTTGCAAGGCTGCCAGGTCATCACGCCCTGTCTTGTGTACTCTAGCATCTTCCTTTTATTGCTTCCACTTCTTCCAATCCATCCAGAACATCAGGCTGAATTTCCTACAGTGTTACATTCCCAAAGCCATTCCCCTACTCAGGAACCTGCTGTGGACTGGATCCTATCCACAACTGTGGGGGACCTTCAGGGGGTCCCCAGTGAAGGCCCACTCTAGCTCGCCAAGCTCATCTCCCACTAATCTTTAACACTCTATTCAGGAGTGAGAACCAAGGCTCATTTCCAAATGTGTGCATTTAATAAGCACCCCTACCCTGCCAGCGATTAAAAATCTACTCAAATTCTGCCTGGCCTTAAAGGACAAGCTCAGGTTCCACCTCTTTTCCTGACCATTGTGACTCAACCTAAGTGTTCCTTCTCTGATGTCAACAGGAGTGAGCCAGGTTCCCCACGTCACCCAAGGACAAGGAATCTGCTTAGAAATGGTTCTGTCTTCTATGTTGCAAAGGTGAAAAGCCAACCAATGTCCTTTTATCTTTTTTATTGTATAAATTCTATTAGTAAATTTTGGATTTCCAAAATAGAGTAACAAAAAAAGGAAAAGAAATGACTCAGTCTTAAAAAGACAAACTTTTTTAAAAATGAGATATTTGAGACAGTATCAGGTACCTCCCAGGTTCCAAATGGAATCAAGAACTCACTGCCTTACCAAGCCAGCTTCCAGAAAAAGTATTACAGTAATAATCTCAGCCTTCCCTTCCCCTGCCACATTTGCCCCTCAAGCTGACCTTTTTCCCTTCCACCTTTAAGATTTTACCTTTTCTAACAAAACTTGCTTTCATGGAAGGACCTCATGAGCAAGAAAGAGAGCTGTACTAAGATCTGTGTTCTGGTGCCAGTTCTAAGAGAAGGAGTCAACATCAAGAGAAGTCACTTCACCTACTCTGTGCTTCATTTTCTTTGTCTATGAAATAAGGAAATTGAACAAGATTGAACTCTGCATTCAATGCTCCCAGTTCTGACATTTTTATACACATGGTACTATATACAGGGTGATTAATTAACCAGTGATTAATAAATAAGTCCTAAGTTGTTACTTCTTGAAGTAATTTTATTTTAGCAGACCAAACACTTTAAGCAAAATAAATTAATCTAACAATTATATTTTCTCCTGCTCTTCTGGGGAAAGAATTTGGGAGAGGGAAAAAAAGGTGGATGCTGAACCCAGCAGGTACCTTCTTCCTCATGAGGTCAACCTGGCTGGCATGATTATCACTCCATGGCAATAACACGACTATAAGATTTTAAAAGGGGTTGTTAGTTCAAACACAAAAGAACAAGAATTCAAGCAAAACCTTCATTTCAAAGCATCCATTGGTCTCACTATATTTCTGGGTCCAATAAATAACACTACTGGTTGAGAAAAGGCATTTCTGTGATTTTTTTCAAAAACTGTTTGAGTGCTTCCATGTCATAGGGGTTGTAGGAGCTCACTAATTACTGGTCCAATAACCAAGAGGTCAGGAAGTTGAAAAAACAATCCTGAATAGAAATGTAACAGCCATTTTGTTTTTTCCAAGCAAGAAAAGGCCAGCGGAAGCAGATGTTTGGCCTTTGAAGAGCAGCTCCCAGAGAAGTCATAACCCAAGGGCTGAGTAATACCTCTTGTAAAATGAAAGACTCAGTAACCCCCAGGGGAGAACCCAGATCCAATATTCCAGCCTGAAGGTAAAGGGCAAGGTGTTATGTATTTCACTGGAGTGACAGGTACAGCTACTACCTAAAAAAGCCATCTCGTTGAATCAGATCTTTCTTTATCATTCCTTATGTTACAGGGGTAAGATCATGAGCATAAAACAAAGGAAATCATGAGAGAATATTTTGAATCATAAAGCACCCAGTGAAGCATGTAATCAAGTGGAAAACTGTCAGTGATTGCTTATTGTATCTGTACAGGACAGGACATTGGTTTAATGGCTTTACAAAAGCCATTACAAAAATTACCAAAAGACAACTTGGTAATTGACTTAGTATAACAGTAGACAATGTAGAAAAGATACTTCAGGAGGCAACAGGGCATTAAGTACAATCTTAGGGATACTGAAATCTTAAGGGCACTGAACACTGAAAAATATAAAGAGTTGGTCAGAAATTATTCTTTAGATGATGTATGTATTTAAAAGCAACATTGATTTTTCTGGAGTTTATAAAATTGGCTGAACTGTTAGCAAACAACTGAGTCCATCTCTTCTATTTCCAACAAGAAGCCACTTTTTCTTCATTCTAGAAAAGACTGAAGAAAGTTTCTCTGGACAATCTTACAAAACTAGATGCAAAGTACTAAAGGAGAGCAGGAAATCAGGAAAGGCCTGAAACTTAAGACAAGTGTTTGCACTCCCCCTCCCTTCATAAACAATGTAAATGCCCCTTTGCCCTACAAATTAAATCCCCTGTAACTCCAAAAGACAGTGGAAAATTTTGAATACATTTAGGAATTTCATTGCATCTAAGTCTACCTACAATAAATAGGTCATTGACAACAGACTGGAAATATTTCATAATTTAAAAGAGCTTGTTGTAATATGAGGCACTGAAAGCTCTGACTGCTCTGTACTGTCTCAAACCACAGAGAAAGAAAAGAAATGAGGTGATATCAAAACTCAGTGCCAGAAAGTAATGACATCATGATAACATTATGTTACTGCTTCCTATTCCAACCTAAGAAGCAATAATAAAGTAGTGAAGGAGAATTTTGGAGAAACAGTAATGGCAGAAGAAGGTGAACAAGAACTGGAGCTACGTAGCATGGAGTTCCCTATCCTTTCCCCCTCAGCCTCCTTCAAGACTTCTCCCCCTTGAACTTTTACCCCATGAAGAAATTAACTGATCTTAGTTATACTGGGAATAAACTCATGTAGAATAAAAACTGCTAATAAAGGGAACATGATAGGACCCATTTCTTCACAATATGAATCCACTGTGTAGCAAACAAGGGCAGAGAACTAACCAAGGAACAGAAAAAGATTGTGTTAAGATGAGAATTTTTGTCAAGTTACTCCTGGTCCCTCAATTTCACCACCTCTCTTTTTCCTGTATCTTCACAATGGGATGGAGAAAAGTGATATTTATTCAACAAATATTTTATTACTATTATTATTATTACTGTGAGACACCTTGGCCATTACCAAGATAAAACATGGACTTCCCTAAAAGGATTTGTACTTTAATAAAAAAATTCCTTCCTTCCTGATCAATTTTGTCTCTGGCTTCCATAACATCGCCCTCTTGCTCTGCTCTCACCTTTCTAAGAACTTTTTTTTTTTTTTTTTTTTGCGGTTTTTTTGTGGTACGCGGGCCTCTCACTGCTGCGGCCTCTCCCATTGCGGAGCACAGGCTCCGGAGG
>NW_006792683.1:1446921-1455626 GCF_000442215.2 Lipotes vexillifer
TGTTGTAGCCTCTCCCGTTGCAGAGCACAGGCTCTGGACGCGCAGGCTCAGCGGCCATGGCTCACGGGCCTAGCCACTCTGCGGCAATGTGGGATCTTCCCGGACCAGGGCACGAACCCGTGTTCCCTGCATCGGCAGAAGGACTCTCAACCACTGCACCACCAGGGAAGCCCTAAGAACATTATTTTTGTGTTCATTTTGCATTTTCCATTAGCTTTTTCAAATTCCATAAATTACAAACTATTCTTGAGGAAATGCCTTCTTCCAAGATTTCAACTACCACTTTTTTGCAGTTTACTCACCAATCTAGAATACCAGAGCCCAGCTATTTATTAAAATTCCATTTCCTATTTCAGTTGCATTCTGGACCACCTCCAGGTGAATATCCCAAAGGCATGTCCCCCTCAAATGTCTAAAACAGAATTTATTTTCCTGTTTCCCTTTTTCCTTTACCTTTTCCTAATCTCTTAGGCTTACTTCTTCCAGAGGCAAACCCCCAGACAAGAATGTCGGTGCAAACAGTTTATCTGAATGGTGATCCAAGAAAGGCTACTCAGGGATTGGAGCAGTGAGACCAGGGAGAAAAAGCAGCCAAAGAGGCTTAGTTATCAAACAAGTTACCACTATGGGAACCTAGAGCCATATCCCACTGGGGAACTCTGCGAATAGAATACAAAACTCAGAGTAATCCCACCTGTGGTGCAAAGGTGCCAAGGCATTTACCCACAACTCCCGTCAAACACTGGTTGAGGGTGTTACCAGGACATTCTCCAGCACTTCCCATGTCCTTTGCCTCTGCTACCAGAGAAAGCCCTCAGGCGTTGGAAGCGCACTTCAGCTTTCAGGCTGTGTTCTGAGTTTTGGTCAACGGCGCCACACCACCAGTGACCCCAGCTAGAAATCTTACAATCATCCATGATTTCTCCCTCTTCTTTGTCCCCCACTTTTACTTAGACACCAAGTCCCGTTGATTTTACTCCCATTATGGTGTTAACTTTGTTTGCCCTTCTCAATCCTTATGCTATTGCCTTAATTAAGTGTGTGATGCCTTTCTTAAAATATTGCCATGAATGGATTTCTATCTGGTCTTTGTCCTCCAGTCCCCTCCTTAGAGCTGCCAGCAGAGTCATCCATCTTTTATACTACTCCTGGAGAGATAAGAAGAATAATAACAGCCAATAATGCTAAATGCTCTCTCCATGCCAGGTACTAGACTAAGTACATTACATGCATTATCTCACTTAATCCACACAACAAATTTATAAGACAGGCAATGGTTTTTATCCCCATTCTACCGATGAGGTCACTGAGACTTAGAGAAGTTAATAAAGTCAGAGCTCATAAGATCAGAGAAGGAATCCAAACCCAGGCAGTCTGCCTCCAGAACTCTGGTAATTAACAACGGTACGACGTGGATATCGCCACTGTACTCAGTCATCTGTTTACAGTGCAAATCTAATTATGGCATTCCCCCAATTAAAAGCCCAGCCCTAGCCCAGTGGCTTTCTAACACTTTAATGATCAAAGTCCTAACTTTTAAGCGTGAAGTGGCAGCACATCGCATACTGGCCTCAGGTTCTAGCTTATCTTTTGGCACCTGCACTCACATAATGTTAGTTAATAAATTTGAGCCACAAGGAACAGGAAGCAGTGTGTTTGACTAAAATATGGGGTGCTTTGAGAAGAGTCATAGATGATAAGCCTGTGTTCATATCACAGAGGCCTTCTATAAATCACTAGATCAAAGAAGCTGTATGTCCCTCCAAAAGGTAACCACCTGCCTCAGCCATCAGCAGTTCTAAAAAGCGGTCAGGACTTTCAACCTCACACCATGGCCTGAGCCAGCTGCGAGGCTGGCTGACCTGCAGACCTGTCCACGAAGTCCTTGCAATCACCAGCAGGTGCTGTCTGGTTTCCTGCTGTTCCCTTTGCCTGCCTATCTATGCCCCACCCTTCCTTCCACGGCCACTCCAACTGTTTCTTCCTCTTCAAGGTCTTTGCCTGCTTCTCACATCACCCTTACTCTGCTCTGAACTCAAAAGAGTCTCATTGTCTGTCAACCAGCACCGCCTTGTATTCTTATACAAGGTCATTTCATTTGCCCCTGAAAGTAGAGCCTGAGTACATAAGGGGTAGAAGGCATCTTATATTTCACTGAATGCCCTCCAGCACCTAGCATGTAAATGATTTTCAATAGACAGTTGGATGAATAAATAAGATGACCCATCAAGATTCTTTCCAAGCCTATGATGTTTTAAATCCTAACGTTCTCACATTTTGAATGTATGCTACCATAGTAAATTACACGTATCACTGTTGAAAGAATATTAAATTCTGAAGGTCAACTCGGGTCTAATTAATAATAAGCAATAGGCTATATTTCATATATGAAAGTGACCCACTATCAGTAAAGCAAATATTGTGAAAGTTAAATATTCACAGGGCTGGCTGTTATCAGACTAAGTGGTGTTATGGGCGGTTAATATTGCACAGGACAATTCTGTTATCCTTTTAACAGGATACTAATCAGCCACCACACCCCTGCCAGTTCCCCTGCTCTGCCCCCTCTTTACGATTTTGTAGGTTAGCACTTAGGATATAGATACAGTGAGACATATTTCCCACGACAAGGAGTAAAAAAATGTCAGTAGGTAAATAAAAAAATTACATTTTACAGAAGAATTCATTTCCCAATGTTGAAACATATGCAGATTGTTGCGGTTTGGGGTCTACTCACACTGCTAATAATACCTCATGTGAGATGATTAAAACTTTCTCTTCTCAGGAGAGAGATGGATGCGGAATTATATTTTCAGCATGGAATCAGCATTTTATCATCAAAGTGGCCACAAGAATTATGTTACAGTTGTGTTACAGTAGTTCTGCTGTGAAACATTATGCAGCACAGAGGTGGGAGAAATGGAAATTGACCCTCATTAGAATGATGATACCACCCTACGGCTGGAGACAGAAGGCAGCCTTCCTACCCAGTAGTGAACTTCATTGATGAGTGGGAGGAAGAAGCTCTTTGTGGCCAACTCACAGTAGTGCAGCACAACATGTTAAATCAGTTCCAAGTTTCCTTGGTTCAAAATCAATTTTAAAGAAAATTGTGTTTCAGTGAAGATAGCTCTTTCCCCTGCGATGTTGCTGCTAACATAAAATCCGGTATCAAAAGACACAGTTAACCAGAATAGGTGATTCTCTTTCAAAGTATGGTTCTTAGAAAAAGGATTTTTACTTGTTTATTTCAGCTTATTTATGGTAGTAACACTCTATTCTTTCTAACTTTATACTAATCACTAATGTAAAATATATATACACCTTAAAGAAAGTATTTTTGAAATTTAATAACATAATTTAATAGCAAGAATCTTAGCCTCAAACTCTGTATGATATTCATGAAGATGGAGAAGTTAGTATAAGTAAAATTAAAGAGAAGGAGGGCATGACAATGTCTTCAATAACTTTTACAGGCTGATGTCAAACACAGACTAAAAAAATTATTTTGAAAACTTAAAATAGCCACTAGTTGAATGATGTGTACCTTCAAAATAACTGCAGAGATTCAAGTGAAAAAATCATAGTTTATATAGAAATTCATTTGGAAAAACTATTTAGAACTATTAAGTATATTATAAAATAGTTAGACATAAATTTCGTACTGTGATCCAGCAACTTCATTTCTAGGAACCCAACTAAGAAAATAATCACTGATGCAGAATTGTTGGAAAAGACTGGAGGAAAAAAAAAATCTATCCATATGATGGACAATCATGTGACCTTAATGTGGGGACCATGAAAATGTCCCTCATAGACCTCCAACTACAGGAAATATAATTGACCAAGGGCCTACTTGGCTGCCGCGTTTTGAAATCCATTGTTCCACTTGCACTGAAGCTATACCTCCCAAGGCCTGCTCCCAGCTAATGACCAAAGAGACAAAATATAACACTAGGACAGACTCATTCCTGGTCAGACTTGCATGGAGGTATGATGGCTATCCCAGTCTTATCTAACTCCCTTTCTATTTTCTCTCACACAAGCACTTCTAATAAAATTCCTGCAGGTTTAATCATTTCTTGGCATTTGCTCCTCAGAGGACCCAGACTAAGGCACATTAAAAACATGTTTTGAAAAGATAATTTAATTTTATACTCTAATTTTAAATTAAATGTTTCATGAAATATTACCTTTTTAAAAGCAAGATACAAACTCTATGCCCCAAATTAGCCAGTTATTGTGGGAAAATAAAAGAAAAAGACACATTCAAATGAAGATACATAGAAAATAGAATGGAGATAAATATACCAAAGTGTCAAAAATGGTTATTTCGGGATAGTGTTTTTATTTTATGGATTTTTCTGAATGCTGTTAACTAAATGATTATTTTATTTTTAAATTTAAGACATGATATAAGCATTATAATTTAACAACATATAGATTTTATAGAAAAATACAAGAAATAAAATTTTGCTGCTATAAACTGAATGTTATGTCCCTCCAAAAATTCATATGTTGAAACCTAATCCCCAATGTGTTGGCATTTGGAGGTGAGGCTTTGAGGAGGTTGATTAGGTTATGAGGGCAGAGTCCTCATAAATGAGATGAGTGCCCTTATAAAAGAGACCCAAAAGAGCTCCTTTGCCCCTTCTGTCTTGTGGGGACACAGGAAAAAGATGACCACCTATGAAACAGAAAGCAGGTCCTCACCAGACAGTGAATCTATCCATGCCTTGGTCTCAGACTTCCAGTCTCCAGAACTGTAAGAAATATACTTCTGTTGTTTAAGCTACCCAGTTTGTGGTATTTTTGTTATAGCAGCCTGAATGGACTAAGACATTGGCTAAGCATTAAAAATGGTTAAATTGAGACACATGATGCTTTCCTAAAATAATTTAGGGTTTTTTGTTGGCTGGTTTATTTTAAACTGGAACTTCAAAGAGAAAGGTAGGCTCAGTACTTTGATGAATTTCAACATGTGGGTTGAAATCACTGTCTTCTTAACAATAGATAGGTATGAACTATCTGTTGCAAGTTTATGAACAAATGTGCCACTATGGGGAGAATCTCTAGAAAAGCAAAAGAAGACATGGAACCCCATGCTTCCTTTTACAAACAAGGAAACCTTGTTCTTGATTTAATTTATGCTGAAATAGGGTCTTCTACCAAGACTTTACCTTATTATGAGTTATATGGATGACTTGTTTCTGAATGCTTCAGGGGTGGAGAGAGAATGTGTGGGTACATGACAGAGTGAACTACTTTTTGTTTGGTGTAGAGCAGGTATGGAAAACACAATTTTATCCTCAAGCCAACTCTGACAGATTGGTAGTGACCACCTTTGCTGGAGAGGATTCTGAGGCAGCATGTGATTTAGCTGGGAAGAGAGGTATGATCAATGAATAATGTCTGCCTAAGTGTGGAAAGGAAGGTATTTGTCATCTCTGGGGTAACATGATAAACAATGTACCATTAATCTAGTAGTTTTTCTATCAATACATTATGTGACTTCTGTGCGAAAACTGTATTTAAGTTCTGTTAGCCTGTTATTGATCAAAAGCATTATGCTCTTATGTTTTATTGAAAGATGTAGATTTTGAGATTGGTTTGTAATACAGACTAATGTAGTTGAGGAGTGGATGATATAAAGTAGGAGACTACTGGTTGTAACCCATAAATAACCTGAGAATAATGGATACTCATTTGGATACTAATGAGGTACAGGTTGGAAACTGATCATTTTTATGGGGGAGGAAGGAAGTAGTGTATAATATTAAATTTTAATAAAAATATTTGTACACCACTCTAAAATGTTTATTGTAATGTAAACTGTCATACTGCAGTTGTATCATCTGAATTTTTAATATAAATCATATTTCATTGCACTTATTAAACCAAACATGTTGAGGTATTGTGATTTGAAAAGAAAACTACCACTACCCAGGGATATAGAATGAGTATATTTTGTAAGTTATTATTACTCAGAATGGAATGTAGAAGTGTTAGCCTACAAGTCAAAGTCAAGACGGGATCTCCAGCATTTCACAGCGTGGAAAATGGGTTGGCTGATCAGAATCAGATGGGGAAATTCTTGACAATGCAGCTTCTTGGTCCACACCCTCTATCTTCTCAATCAAAATCATTGGGTTTTCAATCCAAAAATGGGCAGAAGACCTAAACAGACATTTCTCCAAAGAAGATATACAGATTGCCAACAAACACATGAAAGGATGCTCAACATCACTAATCATTAGAGAAATGCAAATCAAAACTACAATGAGGTATCACCTCACACCAGTCAGAATGGCCATCATCAAAAAATTTACAAACAATAAATGCTGGAGAGGGTGTGGAGAAAAGGGAACCCTCCTGCTCTGTTGGTGAGAATGTAAATTGATACAGCCACTATGGAGAACAGTATGGAGGTTCCTTAAAACACTAAAAATAGAACTACCATACAACCCAGAAATCCCACTACTGGGCATATACCCTGAGAAAACCATAATTCAAAAAGAGTCATGTACCACAATGTTCATTGCAGCTCTATTTACAATAACCAGGATACTGAAGCAACCAAAGTGTCCATTGACAGATGAATGGATAAAGAAGATGCGGCACGTATATACAATGGAATATTACTCAGCCATAAAAAGAAATGAAACTGAGTTATTTGTAGTGAGGTGGATGGACCTAGAGTCTGTCATACAGAGTGAAGTCAGAAAGAGAAAAACAAATACCATATGCTAACACATATATATGGAATCTAAAAAAAAAAAAAGGTTCTGATGAACTTAGGGGCAGGACAGGAATAAAGACACAGATGTAGAGAATGGACTTGAGGACATGGGAAGGGGAAAGGGTAAGCTGGGACAAAGTGAGAGAGTAGCATTGACGTATATACACTACCAAATGTAAAACAGATAGCTAGTGGGAAGCAGCCGCATAGCACAGGGAGATCAGCTCCGGTGCTTTGCAACCACCTAGAGGGGTGGGATAAGGAGGGTGGGAGGGAGACGCAAGAGGGAGGGGATATGGGGATATACGTACGCATATAGCTGATTCACTTTGTTATACAGCAGAAACTAACACAACACTGTAAAGCAGTTATACTCTAATAAAGGTGTTAAACAAAAATCATTGGGTTTTGATACAACTCTCTCTCTCTCTCTCTCTCTCTCTCTCTCTCTCTCTCTCTCTATATATATATATATATATATATATATATATATATATATATATATACCAGATTGTTTTTAAGTTGCTGGTCTCTTAATTTCAAATGCTTTTCCAATATCCTGCATTTGTACTCTCCTCATGCTTGCTGGTTTTGATATCATACTTGTGTGTGGATGATTTCCTACCTTTACTGTGTGTTTGCCTTTACCGGTGAACTTTCCCATTTTCTTTTTTCTATTTGTGCCCTTTTCTTTTCTGCCTAGAGAAGTTCCTTTAGCATTTGTTGTAAAGCTTGTTTGGTGGTGCTGAATTCTCTTAACCTTTGCTTGTCTGTAAAGCTTTTGATTTCTCTGTTGAATCTGAATGAGACACTTGCTGGGTAGTGTATTCTTGGTTGTAGGTTTTTCCCTTTCATCACTTTAAATATATTTTGCCACTCCTTTCCAGCCTGCAAAGTTTCTGCTGAAAAATCAGCTGATAACCTTAAGGGGATTCCCTTGTGTGTTATTTGTTGCTTTTCCCTTGTTGCTTTTAGTAGTTTTTCTTTGTCTTTAATTTTTGTCAATTTGATTAATAGGTGTCTCGGTGGGTTCCTCCTTGCGTTTATCCTGTATGGGACTCTGTGCTTCCTGGACTTGAGTGAGTGTTTCCTTTCCCATGTTAGGGAAGTTTTCGGCTATTATATCTTCAAACATTCCTACGCCTCCTACTGTCTTCTTTGTTTTTGGATGTAGGATATTTTTTTTGGTAGGTTCCAGTCTTTTTTGTCGATGGTTATTCAGCAGTTTGTGGTGATTTGGTGTTTTCGTGAGACGAGGTGAGCTCAAGTCCTTCTACTCTGCCATCTTATCCTCTACTTCTCAGTCAGCAGCAATAACTCTGTCAATATGTCCTCATCAACGAAATGAGCAATGACAATGTGAGACCGAGGACCACTCACCCAATGGAAGAATCCCAGGTTGAGGCAGGGGACAGGCAGACTGCATGTAATATCTGGAAATTGCTTGACAGTTTACAGACTGTTCTCAATGGATTTCCCTTCTTTGGTGAGCTTCAAAGCTTCCAAGATCTTGGCAGCTGGGAAGTGAAAGGAAAAGGGAGGGAGCATGGGGCAGGAGAAGTGCCTGGACGTGTGCCTATGGGGTGGCTGCCTGAGGGACCCCTCAATCAAAATCACTGGGAACTCGCTTCTAGAAATCTACATTTTTAACAGACACACCAAGTGATTCTTACGCACACAAATTTGAGAACTGCTGATCATTCCCAGGCCCTCTCCCTACTCCCCTACCACTACTATTACCCTCATCTAAAAACACCAACAGCACCTAGATTGTCCTCTAATCCAAACCTAATTCTCTAGATCAACTTCTGAGAAACAAGTATACTTATTTCTAATCCTGAATACTAACAATCCTCCAAAGAGATGCTGTCAATCTGCCCAAAAAACTTGAAAAACTGTTGCTGGGGGCTTCCCTGGTGGCGCAGTGGTTGAGAGTCCGCCTGCCGATGCGGGGGACGCGGGTTCG
>NW_006792683.1:1455784-1464909 GCF_000442215.2 Lipotes vexillifer
AGCCATGGCTGCTGAGCCTGCGCGTCCGGAGCCTGTTCTCCGCAACGGGAGAGGCCACAGCAGTGAGAGGCCCACGTACCGCAAAAAAAAAAAACAAGAAAAACTGTTGCTGGCAGGTTTACTTAAAATTGGAGGTTCTTCTATTCTTGTGTTCTTGCTAGGATGACCTATATTTATTTGGAAATTAAAGCATCTTTCACAACGTGAAAGTAGCTTCAGCAGCTTTTCCATTACGTTAGCTATAATTTTTATAAATCTGATTTGAAAAGCAGTAGTAGCAGTAGGAGTAAGAACACTAGCAGATAATAGTTGACTGTAATGAATGCTTTTCCTATATCAAGCCCTGTGTACTTTATATTCAACTATTCTTGAACTTGCGTTATATATGTCTGTGTTGGTGGTTATATTTAGACTCTCTTGAGGCTTAAACCACTTCGTTCACATAGTTGCCATAGTGCTTTACCCCAGGCAAAACACTGTTCCTTTGTATCTTGCCCCTCACTCTTGTTCTCAGGCAGCAAAATATGGATTTGGAGGAAGTGTTCTTCTTAATGAAGTCTCAATTGAAATATAATGAATTCTAAATGACACCATATCAGCAAACCCAAAGGAAGATCCCTAAAAGGATATATCATCTAAGATGATCTATGGCATTGATTATTCTTAGCCGAGGTAGGAAAACACATGTAACAAGAAATGCCTACCTAGTGCAGTTTCCATAGCAGCAGATGTACCAGGATTCTAGGCTGTGCCAAGACTCTTTCTTCCACTGTGAACCCTGTGAATTTCCTACTAGCAACTACAGTGGGTGACTTTGGTCCTTTGACACAGGAAAAAAATTATTTAAAGTTTTGAACATAAACTAGTTCTGGTAAAAAGACAGATGGCTCCTTAAAATGTGCAATAAAAGCATTCTCTAGGGTCTTCTGAAAGTTAAAATATGTGAGAAATCATTGTGATGCCATTTGGCCCCTGAGGTTGTAAGCATTTCATTTCCTAACTTCTGCCTTTTCCTGTTCTATTTGGGCAACATTAGTGTCCTACATCACAAAAAGGAAAGCTCTGTTCAGAAAACTATCTTTTCAGAAATAAAAACTGTATTCATTTAGGACCACAAAAAAATTTTTGTTTTATCTCTTGAGTAAGATAAAATGCTTCTTTTGAGATACATTTTTGGCAGGCTTTGAAATTGTGTGTGATGTGTGATGGGGGGGTGTGCGTAGAGAACTGTATTGACATATTCACTGTAATCAGGAAAATACATCACTAACCCCATATTTGTCTCTAACAACTGTGGCTAACAAATTCTTACCTCTCTTCAGAAAAAGTGCCTGTTAGACCTTACATGGAGTTTTCAGGCCAGAAGATAGAACTAAAGATGGAATAGGGTATGGGATAAGAGCTAAGCCAGCGATGAAGGCGCAGACCTGAGAATCAGGAATTCTCTGTTCAGGCTCTACCATTAACAAGCCATGGCATCCTAGGCAAGACTGTGAATCAGTCCAACCAAAATCTCTTTCAGCTCTCTGGGGGTGGAACGCTGCTGTAGAAACACAGACTTCCAACTGGCAATATTACAAAACACTTAGTGTCCATCCCTAGCCAAGCCCTCACCAGTGTTCAGTAATATTATACTACTGTAGAGAGAGAAAAATTTAAGAGTTCAAATTAAAAGAGTAACAGAGACAGACAGGTTATAAAAGGGAGAGGAATGTCAAAGAGGAGCTTGGTCAGAGAACATGGTCTTCACTACTCTGATGTGTGAAGCTCACAGTCTTCTGCCATCGATCCTGATATCTATTGCATTCCTGGGGGAGATCTCAACCTGAGGGGCTCCATGGACATGCATCATATGGCTGTGCATCCCCCGAAACTGTATGGAAAATTGGGGGCTTATGTGTCTTCTCCTGGGAAGCTGGATCATTGCTTCCTTAAGTTTTCCATAGAGATTCATGACCAAAATTATTTTTATATACTCAAGGAAGGCAAGTGACATTATCCACACCAGCATGAAGGTGGTCTATTTATCTTTGAATCTACAGTTCTGTGCATGATATACCTCAAAAAAGTTTCATGAAAGAATGAACGGCTTAATGAATGGAAGAACAAATGCACAAACTCCTTTGGGGAATAAGTTGCTGGACACTGAGAAGCACCCCGCCTGCCTCAAGTAGCACAGCTGATCAGAAGCCTCGATTCCTCAAATGAGCTGTGATCTCTGCCTCCCCACGGCAATTTGTGAACAAAATCCCACTGCTTTCCTTTCGACTAGATATAGTGCTTAGTATTATTGTCCATGGTCAATTAGTTTCAATGGAAAAATGAAATCCATCATAATATTCATTTTTCTAATGGAAAAGTAAGAAGCAATCTTCTCTGAAATAGGGATGCATGATAAAGAACTTACTGGAGTAGAGTTGAAAAGGAGAGCACTATTCTTGGGCCACCATATTAGGGTTATAGGAGCCAGTACCAAGCCAGAGACACTTGTCCATCAGGCCACAAGCCAAAACCTTTGGGTTTCAAGTCTGCCCATTAATTTGAGAGGTCATTAAACGACTTTGGCTCCTGCTCATAACCCAAGAATACAAGTGTCTTTGGTTTATTTACTGCACTTGTTGTTCTCACTCTGGTCTTATTCCAACCAAGAGCTGTCTTTTTCATGCTCCCATTGCTGACATTCTGTTACCCTGACCATTTTCCAGGCAGGCCCCACTGATAGAGCCCTCAAAGCTGCCTTGTACAAAAGTCTGCCTCTTCATGTTCTTCAAAAAGTATTGATGCTTATTGTGCATAGAAAAGCCAAGCTTCTGCCTCCATCTTCCTACCCCCAACACAAGACGGCTGTTGGAGTCCCATTCAGGAGCCAGGAAGGTTCCTGCTGCTTCTGTGAGTATGTCATGAGACTTGTGCTGCAGGACAGTGTGTAGAATCTACAAAGTACTTTAACTTCTGCTTCTCCTCTGTATACACCATCTTTAAAAATTCAAAGTTCTGTCTTCCAGGGCAGTGTGCCTAAAAGATTGACCTAGGGCAGGAGTGTTCCCTCACTCCAACTGAACTGAGACAGGCCCAAAGGCTACAGATCTTTGAGGGTTCAATTGTGGCCAAAAATCATAGGTTCTAGCTATGACTCACACCAGACTTTCATGGGTCTGAAGAAGAGGCACTTTAGCTATCTCTGTGACATTCAAGGACACTCACTTCATATAGGCTAAGGTATTAGAGTGGGGTATCTCAGCTCAGCCTAGCTCACCTTACCTTGCCCTAGATCATTCAACAGCTGCCTACTGAGTACTTATTTTTTATTCCTATATTATGTTAAGCATTAGGAATAAAAGTCCCTACCCCAAGGATTTTACAGTTTAACAAAACAATGAGATAATTGTGGTTAAAAAAAAGTTTATTACAGTGAAGTGTGTTCTATTAGTTAATATTGTTCTTTAAAAGATTGGCCATTGTCATTAAGCAGGAGAAATAAATGAGGCAAAAATAAAAAGGAAAATGTAAAATTATCATTATTTGAAAATGATATGGTTACATAACCATAAACCCAAGAGAGACAACTAAAAAGCTATTAGACACGAGATAATTCAGCAAAATCTCTGGTTATAAAATTAATGTCCCCAAATCGATTGCTGTCTTGTATACAAATAATTACTGCTGAGAAAATACAATGAAAAGATAAAATAGTTAAAATAAAAATAAGAAGTATATTGGATCTATGTAAAAAAATAACTTTTAAAATTCTACTAACAGATACAATTCAAGATGAATAAATAAAAAGATACCTGTTCATAGAAAAGCAAAATAAATATTACCAACATCAGCTATTCTTAAAATAATGTATATCATTAACGCATGACTATTTGTAAAATACTATTTTTCTTAGTAACTCACTACACTATGAAACCTACATTAAAAAGTTGGTACTGGCACAGGAGTACACTAACAGATCAACAGAACAAATTTAAGAGTTCAGAAATAGATCATATATATTTTTAATTTAGTATACAAAAAGTAAAATTTTTTATATCAGTGGGGAAAAGATAGATTTACCCAAAAAAATGGTCTGGCATTTCAGCAAAACCAAAAATGGATGGCTAACTCACTCCTTCAACCAAAATAAATTCAAGATGAATCAAAAATGTTAAGAAGAGAAAACTAAAACTAATAGATAATAAAAGCCAAGACAGAAAAGAAAATCTCACAGAGATCCACAGGGGACAGGTACAATATGTGGACATGGGTTAGTGGGGAGCTGGAAGTGAGGGGTGAAAGAATGGATAAGACAAGGCAGAGATATGTCATGCCCTATTAAGAAGCAACAAATTAACAGAATAAAATAATAAGTCACTAAAAATGTACTAGAAGTTTCAGCTACGACATGCAAAAAGCTTAGGATTCTTTACCCCATCCTTACAACAAGAAAAAGCTGAAGAAACTGAAAACTAATAACTTTTCTTAAACCCATGAAAGAACTGAGTTTGCAGGGGAAACAACCACTCCCAAATCTGAAGAAATGGGCAAATCCAGGGAGTGACAGTCAAAATCTGCCTATCTATAGCAGAAACCACTGGAGCTATAAACTTGTAAGAACACTTAAATGGTAACCTTGAATAATTAGAAAAATGCCTGGTAGGAGGAAAAGAAGAGGAATCCTTGTGAAATACATCCAGAGTCTTCTATATAGCAAAGGCCTATTCTCCAGAACAAAAGACTCTACCAGAGCTTGTTTCCCAGCCCTGGGACTCCAGCCCTCACAGCCTTCCTGTCACATCTAGGGGAGGTGGGGGAGAGAGGAGAAGCTATTAAAAAAAAAAAACTCTTGTGAGGATCTCAGGCCAAAGACACAGGCCCACAAAATATCACACACCAGGGAGACTCCAGTGTGATACCAGTGGATTATAGCTGAAAAAACTTCAAGACACAGATCCTCTTGGAGGAGAAGGACTTAGGGAAACCCAAAGTCAAGAGGGCAGATAAGAGCAGAGCACCCAAGTCAAGAGGGGAGATAAGAGGAATTTAAAGTGTCTGGCACCTTTATCAAGAGCAAATACAGCCCAACTGCATATTAACATAAATCATCACAGTGAAGGCTTATTTCCCCAGTTCCTATTATCCAATACAACATGTACAGCTTCCAACAAAAAATTCCAAGGCACACCAAAAGGCAAGAAGAAATAGTCTAAGGAGAAAAAGCAATTGTCAGAAACAGATGTGACACTGATCTCCTAAAGAAAACAGAAGCAGTGGGAATATTCCTTAATTCATTCTATGAGGTTAGCATTACTCTAACACCAAAAGCAGAGAAAGATGGTACAAGAAACAAAAACTACAGTCCATTATTTCTCATGAATATAGATGTAAAAATCCTCAACAAAATTTTACCAAATTGAATCTGACAATGTTTAAAAAGAATTATACACCATGACCAAGTGGTATTTATTCCAAGTAGGCAAAGCTGGTTCAACACTTGAAAATCAATCAATGTAATCCACCAAATGAACAGACTACAGAAGAAAAATCATATTATTATGCCAATTGACACAGAAAAGCATTTGATAAAATCCAACTCACTCATGATAAAAAAAATTATTTTCAGCCAACTAGGAATGAAGGAGAACTTCCCCAATTTGATAACATCTACAAAAAACATAAAGTTAACATAATATTTAATGGTGAAAAAAATACTGATCACTTGCTCCCCAACACTAAAAACAAGACAAGGATTTCTCTCTCACCAGTCAAATTCAATGTTATATAATAAGTACTAGCTAGTGGAATAAAACAAGAAAAAGAAATGAAAGGTGTACAGATTGAAACTGTCTCTATTCATGATGACAAGATATACGATGTAGAAAATCTCAAAGAATGATCAAAAAACTTCTGGAACTAATAAGCAAGTACAGCAAGTCACAGGATATGAAGTTAATGCACAGAAGTCAATTACTTTCCTATATACATGGCAGCAATAAACAACTGAAATTTGAAATTAATAAGACAATACCATTTAAAGTAGCATCCTCCCAAAATGAAATACTTAGGTTTAAATCTAATGAAATATGTGCAGGACCTGTATACAGAAAACAATAAAACAGTGATTGTTTAAAAATGAAAGCATATCTAAATAAATGGAGCAATGTTCATGGATTTGAAAACTCAATATTGTTAATTAGGATGTCAATTCTTCCAAACTTGATCTACAGATATAATGCAATCCCAATTAAAATACCAGCAAACTATTTTGTAGATGTCAACAAACTGATTCTAAAGTTTATATGGAAAGGCAAAAGACCTAGAACAACCAACACAGTACCAAAGCAAGAAGAGGAGGAGGAACAGGAGGAGGAGGGGAAGCGGGGAGGAGGGGAAGAGAGGCAGGAAGAGAAAGAGGAGAAAGAGAAAAAGGAGGGGGAGAGGACGAAGGAGAAGAGGAGGAACCATGTTGGAGGACTAACCTTACTCTATTTCAAGACTTATTTTAAGGCCACAGTAATCAAAATAGCATCGTCTCAGTGAAAGGATACATAGAACAATGGAACAGAATAAAGAGCCCAGACTAGACCTACACACATATAGTCAACTGAACTTGGACAAAGGAACAAAGACAATTCAATAGAAAAAGAACAGTCTTTCAATAAATGGTGCCAGAACAACTGGATGTCCCTATGCAAAAAAATAAATAAACCTAGACACAGATCTTACATTTTACATAAAAATTAACTCAAAATGTATAATAAAACTAAATGTAAGATGCAAAACTATAAAACTTCTTCAGGAAAACATAGGGGAAACTGCACAGTGTTAGGTTTGGTGATAAGTTTTTTTAACACAACACCAATAGCATGATCCGCAAAAGAAAAAATTGATAAATTGGGCTTTGTTAAAATTAAAAGCTGCATTCTCTAAGAAAGACACTCTTAAGAGAATGAAAAGGCAAACCACAGACAAGGAGACAATATTTGCAAAACATGTATTTGATTAAAGATTTGTATCTAAAATATACAAAGATCTCTTAAAAGCCAACAAAAAAGCAAACACCTCAATGAACAAAAAATGGGCCAAAGATCTGTACATCTCCCCAAGGAAAATATACAGATGGCAAATAAGTATATGAAAAGACTCTCAACATCATCTGTCATTAGGCAATTTCGAATTAAAACAACAATATGATACCACTAAACACATATTAGAATGACTAAAACCAAAAGCTGACAATACCAAGGACCGGTGAGGATATGGAACAACAGGACGTCTCATTCATTGTTTATGGGAATGAAAAATGGTACAGCCACTTTGGAAGACACTTTGGCAGAGAGTTCAGCAGTTTCTCACAAGACTAAATGTAGCCCTACCATCCAATTCAGCAATTGCACTTCTAAGTATTTTCCCAACTGATTTGAAAGCTTTATGTCCATGCAAAAATGCATGTGAAAGTTTATAGAAGCTTTATTCATAATCAACAAGAACTGGAAGCAACCAATATGCCTTCCATAAGCATAAACAAACTGGTATATACATCAAATGGAATGTTATTCAGCAATAAAAAGAATAGAGTTATCAAGCCACAAAAAAGACATAGGTGAATTGTAAATGCATATTGATAAGTGAAAAAAGCCAGTCTGAAAAAGCTATGTACTGTATGATTCCAATCATATGACAGCCTGAAGAAGGTAAAATTATAGAAATGGTAAATAGATGAGTCGTTGCCAAGGACCCAGGGGGAGGAGGTGATTATACAGGTATAGCACAAAGGATTACTTTTTAGGGTGGTAGAACTATTTTGTGTGATACTGTAATGGTGAATGCAAAATATTAAACATTTGACAAAACCCACAGAACTTTATAGCACAAAGAGCAAACTTCAATGTATGCAAAATTTTTAAAAATCAATCTAGGAGGTGGTAGGATCACAACAGAGAATGCAGGATGTGGCAAAAGAATCTAAATGTCTTATAAATATATGAAACACCCTCACTGACGTGGGTAGGGGAATAAGTTGGCAACCTAAGTTACTCTGGAAATGAATGGAGTCTGTAAGAGTAAAGGCAATAGGAACTGGACATAGCACTGTAATAAAGTTGTTTTCCATTGGATTATGTGTTAACACTTCTGAAAGCACTGTATGTGTATGCCAGAAGTGAAAAATTAGGTAAACGGATGACAGATGGGGGGAGTGGGACCTTAGAGATAAGGAAGGGAAGAAAACTAGAATGATCCATGAAATAATAGAGTTGGAAACATCAGTAAGAACTCACTGGATCAGCTTTATCATATAGATACAGTTGGTTACATATCCAAGTATATTTTTAGATAGGTGTATACACATAGGTTAGAATACACACATATATCTCCAGTTCTTTCAGCTGAGAGAGCCCAGTAGGAGCACAATCAGTGCCCAGATCTTGCCTTTAAATACCATCCTTCAGAAAAAAAACAGGGCTCCTGGGAGAAATGGCCGATTCTAGGGCTGGGGCAGGAAATACACAAGATGAGCCTGGAGCATCCTATAGTATCAGAAAGTAAGGAGGTGCTTTAAAAAGGACTAATAATAGGGCTTCCCTGGTGGCACAGTGGTTGAGAGTCTGCCTGCTGATGTAGGGGACACGGGTTCGTGTCCCGGTCCGGGAAGATCCCACATGCCGCGGAGCGGCTGCGCCCGTGAGCCATGGCCGCTGAGCCTGCGCGTCCGGAGTCTGTGCTCCGCAACAGGAGAGGCCACAACAGTGAGAGGCCCACGTACCGCAAAAAAAAAAAAAAAAGACTAATAATAAATAACAATGATGTAGGTATGTCAAAGGGATCTAGGAACCAAATGAAAGAGCTCCCAATGGAAATATGAGCAACAAAGCTGGAAAAACTTGAGCAACAAAATTAATAAAGTAATATTAGGTTATAACTTAAAATATAAAATATATACCCATGAGCACTCATGAATTCATGCAGATGTGATTGAATAAATAAATAAGTCGGGGAGAACAGACAACTTTCCCCAGCAGAAGAATTCCAAATAATTTGTGCGGCTATGCCACAGTCAAGGAGGTGGAGCCTAACACCCCACCCCTTAAGTGTGGACTGTGAATATTGATTTCCTTCTTTCCTTCCTTTCCACAGTATATGGA